>NW_025834998.1:0-6286 GCF_002878395.1 Capsicum annuum
AATTCAATTGGTAAAGAATGTTTTGATTCGTCTGATAGATGGAAGTTATTTGAAGCCATAATATTCATCTAACCTACTCATAAAACTATAAAAGAACCATGATGTACTATGCATGAGCTTGGTACATGGATCTAATATTGGTTTGGATTTTTTGGGGTATTACAATATATCCCCCTTGGAAATATTTGTCCTCGAATGATGACTGCTTGAGAGGGGAGAAAAGATAAAACGACGCATACACTGATCATGCTTAACTGGCACATGATTTTAGGACTGAATTGAATTCTAAACTAAATTCAGCCCAACCGAACATGCATATCTGATACATGACTGATAATCTGAACTCATGAATGCATGATAATCTATGCACTGATACTCGATACCAATTTTATATTAGAATTTTGAACATGTAACTGAATAAGCTTATGGAAAATGGTTCCTCAAGTTAAGTCTAAATTAACGGAGAAAAGATGAGGATACTTGGTTCGTATGTCTGCTTCTGCTTCCCAAGTAGCTCCCTCCAAGGACTGATTCCGCCAAAGAACCTTGACTAGAGGGACTTCTTTGTTCCTCAGCTTTCGAGTCTGATAGTCGAGGATTTCGACTGGAATCTCATCATAAGAGAGGCTATTCTGAATGTCAACACTCTGAATAGGGACTACAACTATTGGGTCACCTATGCACTTCTTGAGCAAACACACATGGAAGACTGGATGAACTAAGGCTATATCTGAAGGCAATTCAAGCTCATAGGCTACCTTGCCAAAGCGACTGAGAATCCTGAAGGGACCGACATATCGAGGACTGAGCTTTCCCTTCTTGCCGAATCTCTTCACTCCCTTCAAGGGAGAGATCTTGAGATAGACATAGTCATCGACCTCGAATTTGAGATCCTTTCTACAAACATCCCCATAAGACTTCTGTCGGCTCTAAGCAGCCCAGAGTCTTTCTCTGATCAACTGAACTTTCTCTAAGACATCGAATACTAAGTCAAGCCCTATGACTACGACCTTACTAACTTCGAACGAACCGATCAGAGACTTACATATCCTACCAAAGAGATCTTCGAATGGAGCCATCTGAATATTGGAGTGATAGCTGTTGTTGTATGCGAACTCAATCAAAGGCAAGTGGTCATCCCAGCTTCACTTAAAATCAATTGCGCAAGCCCTTAGCATATCTTCTAGAGTCTGAATGGTCCTTTCTGTTTGACCATCTGTCTGAGGATGAAATGATGTACTGAGATGAACTTGGGTACCAAGACACTTTTGGAATGCTTTCCAGAAGTGAGAGGTGAACTAGGTACCTCTATTTGAGATGATAGATAGTGGAACACTATGTAATCTGACAAACTCCCTAATATAGAGTTTGGCATAATCCTTGGCTGAGTAAGAGGTACAAACTAGAAGGAAATGAGTTGACTTGGTCATTCTGTCTACAATGGCCCAAACTGAATCATGCAGATGACGTGTTCTAGGCAAACCCATCACGAAGTCCATGTTCACTTCTTCCCACTTCCAAGTAGGAATAGTGAACTCCTTCATGGAACTACTAGGTTTCTAATGCTCTATCTTAACCTACTGATATGTAGAGCACTTAGCCACAAACTCTGCAACGTCCCTCTTAATCCCACTCCACTAATAGATCTCCCGCAAGTCGCGGTACATCTTACTGACCCCTGGATGAATAAAGTATCTCTCATTATGCACTTCTGCAAGGATTTGCTGCCTCAAATCATCTACACCAGGAACTGACTCTTTTAGGTTAACAAGGCTAGGATCCCTATCTTGCTACTTTTTCACCTCGGAAACTAGAGATGACTCTGAACTACTCTGAATGCATACACCACCCTCTGAAGAGTCGACTAAGTGAATGCCTAGTCTGGTAAACTGATAAATCTCCTGAGCTAATTTCTTCTTACTATCTTCAACATGGGAAACACTACCCATGTACAGTCTACTGAGTGCGTCAGCCACTATATTGGATTTTCCAGGATGATAAAGGACACTCATGTCATAATCCTTCAAAAGATCTAACCATCTTCTCTAACTAATATTGAGATATTTCTGGGAAAAGTCATACTAAAGGCTATTATGATCTGTGAAGACATCTACATGAACACCGTATACATAATGTCTCCAAATCATTAAGAAAAAAACAACAGCTACTAACTCAATGTCATGAGTAGGATAATTATTCTCATGGGTCTTCAACTGTCCGGAGGCGTAGGATATGACTCTACCATGCTGCATGAGGACACAACCTAAACCTACTCTGGATGCATCACAATATACTACGAATCCATCTGAACCATCGAGAAGTGCTAAAATTGGAGCTGAGGTGAGTCGAGTCTTCAACTCCTGAAAACTCTTCTCGCAAGGTTCTGACAACTGAAACTTGACCTTCTTCTGAGTCAATCTAGACATAGGAGATGCAATAGAAGAAAATCCCTCAACAAACCATCTGTAATAGCCAGTCAAACCCAAGAAACTCCTTATATCTGGTGGAGAGATAGGGCGAGGCCAGTTTTTTACCGCTTCAGTTTTCTGAGGATATACTCTAATGCCATCACCAAAAATAATGTGGCCAAGGAATTCTACTGATCTTAGCCAAAATTTGCACTTACTGAACTTGGCAAAGAACTGGTGATCCCTGAGAGTCTGAAGAACAATCATGAGATGGTCTGAATGATCACGCTCTGTGCAAGAATAGACCAGAATATCATCTATCAAGACTATGATAAATATGTCCAAGTACTGCTTGAACACCCGGTTCATCAAGTCCATGAAAGATGCAGGGGCATTGGTAAGACCAAAGAACATGACTAGAAATTCAAAGTGACCATACCGAGTACAAAAAGCTGTTTTCAGGATGTCACATTCTCTAACTCGAGCTAATGATATCTTGATGTGAGGTCTATCTTGGAGAAATAACTGGCACCCTAAAGTTGGTCAAACAATTCATCTATCCTAGGCAGCAGATACCTTTTCTTGACCGTGACTTTGTTGAGATGACGGTAATCAAAACACATTCTGAGAGAACCATCTTTCTTGTGCAGGAATAAGACTGGCGCACCCCATGGGGATACACTGGGCTTGATGAATCCCTTATCTAAGAGATCCTTCAACTGATCTTTCAGTTCCTTGAGTTCTGCTGGTGCCATTCTATATGGCGGAATAGAAATAGGCTGAGTATCTGGGAGAAGGTCTATACCAAAGTCTATTTCCCTTTTGAGAGGAATGCTTGGAAGATCTTTGGGAAAAACGTCTGAATATTCATTGACCATTGGGATTAATTTGAGATTGGGACATTCGGAAATGGAATCCTTAACATACACGAGATGATACACATTCCCCTTAGAAATTATTTTCCTTGCCCAAAGGTAGGAAATAAGCTGACCCCTAAAAGACGAAGTGCTACCCTTCCACTCTAGGATAAGCTCATTCTGGAACTAAAATTGAACTATCCTATTTCTGCAGTCGACTATGGCATAGCAGGAATGAAGCTAATCCATATCGAGAATGACATCAAAACCATTCATCTCTAACTCGACTAAATCTACTAACGTGGATTTCCGATATATCATAATCGGTAAGTTCTTGTATACCTGTCGAGCTATGATAGTTTTACCCACTAGGGTAAAGACTGAAAAGGGCTCTGCTAAATTTTGGGACTGATTTTGAAATTGCCTGCTATGTATGGAGTGACAAAAGACAAGGATGCACCTAGGTTTAGCAAAGCATAAACATTAACATGGAAAATCTATAATGAACCAGTAACGACATCAGAAGAATTTTGCTGATCCTTTTGGGTCTGAAGAGCATAGAGTCTATTTGGGCATCGCCCACTAGTAGCACTGGAAATGGCACCCTGTTGGTTCGGGTGATCGGACTGAGCTGAGGAATGATTTTGCTAACCCTGAGGGCCTGGCTGAGGACACTCCCTAATCCTGTGGCCTAGCTTACTACAACCAAAATAGACATTACTACTGGCTCTGCAAAAACCCTTGTGATTCTTACCATAAGTATGACGAAAGGGGTTTGTTCAGGTACTGCTAACAATGCCTTGAGATTTAGAGACTGGTGCTCTGTCTCTATTGCCTTCCCTAAAATTCGG
Source organism: Capsicum annuum (assembly GCF_002878395.1). Classification (NCBI taxonomy): domain Eukaryota; kingdom Viridiplantae; phylum Streptophyta; class Magnoliopsida; order Solanales; family Solanaceae; genus Capsicum; species Capsicum annuum. The sequence continues at coordinate 4,117 of NW_025834998.1, forward strand.
CACTGGGGAACTAGCGGAGGAAGGGGCTGGAACTACTGGCTTAGGATAAAACTGCAAAAGATTTTCTCCCTCTGATTTGGGCTGAGCAAAACTAAACTGCCTGTTCTTGCTCTCTTATTCTGCCTCTCCCTAGTCTTAACCTTCTGCTCCTCTATCTTTTGAGCATGGGTCATGAGCCTTGCTAAATTCATATCACTGTTCAACATCGTAGACCTACACTCATTTACCATGCTATAATTCACCCCTGACATGAACTTGCTTATCTTAGCCCTATTGTTTGTAACCACATGAGGGGCATATCTGGCTAGCTGAGTAAATCTAAGAGAATACTCTCTAACCGTCATATTTCCCTACCTGAGATTGATGAACTCAAGAACTTTGGCCTCTCGCAGCTCTTGGGGAAATAATATATCTAAGAAAGCCATGTAAAATTCTTTCCACTCAATAGGACCTGCATCCTCTAACCTTTCTACTAACCACTACTTGTACCAAGTGTGACTGACATCCTACAATTGGTATGCGGCTAACTCGATACACTGAGAAGAAGTGACTACCATGATATCAATGACCTTCTGTACTTGGTCAATGAATTCCTGAGAATCCTCGTCTGGCTTAGACCCAAAGAAGGATGGAGGGTTCATTTGGGTGAAGTCTTGAATCCTAGCTGCTACTGAATTAGACACTGGGTTGGCCAGAACAACTGTTGGTCATTCATTCTGGGCAGCTACATATTGAGCAAGAGTAGTAAATGTGGTCCTGAACTCCACATGAGAAACTTGTTCACCTAAAGGATCTTCGAGCTGAGGAGCTGGATGATTTCTTCTCTTTGGAGACATGTTTCTAAAATAAGAGAAGATTAGATTAGACTGAGAGACTTACTTAAATTATGCTTACTAGCACGACATGAATACTGAAGAAAGGGAACTGTTCCTAAACTATCTCATAGCCTCCTGTACATAAATGTGGCACGCATGACACCCATGTACAAGACTTTACTAGATGCGGCTTCCAGACTTCCTAGGATTCTATTGAACCTTAGGCTCTGATACCAAGTTTTTAACGCCCTGATTTTTTGAATTGGAATGCTACACGGTGCTCATAACCCCGAGAGACCACAAGCTAACCCATGACTGATATTTGTACCTGTACACTGCATATATAATGTAATAATATGGAAAACATGTACATGTAGGCCATAAGTTTCAACTGAATAAAGAATATGTCAAAACAAAATATCCATATGGGTCAAAGATACCCAAAATAGCTGAAAACTAAATCAAATCTGAACATAAGTTTGAATATTGAATCTGAAAGCCTTTAAGTACCGTCTAAATAAGGAGATGAAGAAACATGTCTCCAACTAACTCCGTAAACTGATAACGGACTAAAATAATAATGAATAAATTAAATCATATTGTTCTCAAATGAAGAGGACTCACTGAATCTCTGCGACTAGAAATGCTACTGTTACTGCTGATCTGGAGCTCGTGTCTCTGAACCTATGGTGTAACATGAAAAGAAAGCACCATAGCACAAATACATCAGTACAAGGGATTGTATTGAGTATACGAGTAGGGTAGGCTAAATATAAATACAGTTTACATGCATGAACAATGCTAACTATTTGGCTGATATAAATATAAGAGTACAAACATGCATACATAGTAACTAAAATCGTGGGTGCATGATAGCTAGTCTTGTATGCTAATACATGGTTTACTGATGGCTAACATGACTGATACTGAAATTATGATAACATGGGCCACTATATCTAACAATCCTAAATCTGATGGAACTATCTGAGTTCTGTACTGTAACTGAGTCTGACTGTATCTGACAGTCCTGATATACTGAAATCTGAAAACCTATCTGTGTTCATTTACTGAGATTGATTCTAAAACTGTGAAAGGTAGTTGTTTAATCGACAGGCCCCAATAATGCATATAGCTAAGTGGGGGTCCAATCTCTGCCCCGAGTTGAGGGGTGTCAATACCGCACCACTAGTAAGGACAGTTGTAGGTGACACTAAGCTAGTGGGTATTCAAAATAAGAATGGTGGGAACCCTAAACTAACAGGTTAAGACACCTCATCAAGTTCAGGAACACAAGGATGACAGCTAAGAATCACACCCTAAACTGGTAGGTGAGTTCCCATCCTTGGATTCACTCA
>NW_025834998.1:9286-18495 GCF_002878395.1 Capsicum annuum
TAGGGAAGATAGTCACTATTTCTGGACAAAAATAGTTCCTACCCATCCTTTAGCCTATATTACAACCCGTAAAAGACCTATTTAATCCTAATCTTAGCATTCTAATATTAGTGGAGTATTACACTAAGGGCAAGCATATAGTCATCAGTTGTAATTTGAGAATTCTTTTATGAGAGTGAGCGCAACTTGATTATTATACCCATTTTGTTAGAAATTGCATGATTGTGGGTGATTATGGGTAACTTTCTTGTTGTGAGGGTACATGGCTGATGAAGGTTGGGTAATTTATATGATTTCTATGCTTAAACTATATACATGAAATTGCCAACTTAATGAGTCGATTCTTGAGGGTAGGTTGTCTCTAGTAATGATTCTTGAATCTACTTCTTGTTCGTAAGTGTTGTGTGAGCCTATTTGAGCATCTTGTCTTCCTTTGTGGGTGCTAAGGCTTGTGTATTATGTATAAAGGGATATGTTGTTCGAGGACGAACAAAGCTTTAAGTGTGAGGTGGTGATCTTGGGTGTACACCTAAGCACCATAACTTATCCGTATTTTAGCTATGTTTAGAGAACAAAGTGCCTAGTTTCTTATGTTTTTACTCTACTTCTATGTAATTGAGCTAACCGATGTGATTAGCATGATTTCATGTATTAATGAGGTAGATGAAGACATAATGGGACTATGGAATGCGGATGGCATGTGACACAAGAGAGAGTAGCAATCTGGACCAGATGTGGCACCTAGAAACTATGTCCAAGACTAATTTGTCATTTATAATTAGTTCAGGGACTTAGAAGGAAATTATGAGAGAAGAGATTATTAAAAGACTTAATTGCTAAATTTTTATTCATTATTCATTATTCTGTATTATTCTGAGAGAGGAGAAAGGCGGCTTAGCTTGAGGAGAGAGAAAGAGAAATGTTTTTCTCTCTTGTTTTCAGTATTCGCACACCAAAATCGTCTTCTAGTTTTTTGTATGATGAATATATTTATGATGTTTTTCATTTTATTCATGAGTAGCTAAGTTTATTAGTTAGAGTTATGGAAGCCTTGTAGCATACAATCTATTACTTTGGGTTTTGAATTTATTTTGCATTGATTTGTTTACATCATACTCTCTTCGTTTATTTTGAATTCTTTTGGTTGCAAATATAGAGGATGTGCCTTAAAACACAACTTGTTTGAGAGAAAGGTTGTTGTTCGGAAAAGAGAGTAGTGACAAGAAAATAGGATTTCCAATCCCTATTTCATATGTTAATGCCTTAGCAGGATTAACTACTTGGAGATTTCAGATTGTTTTTGGTAAACGTTTTTAATTCGAGAGAACTAAAGTGAATTAGTCCTTGATAGTTGAGAAACACTAGGATTATGTTGTTAAATACAATACGTTTCGCTGTTAGAACGATGCATGTATGAATTCGTAAAGCCCATAGTTAGAAATTATTGAAAACTACAAGGTGGACATAACCCTAACTTTCTATTTCTCTGAATTTGAATACTACTACACATATTTCATCTTGTTAAACTGAAACCATTAATTTTTGAACTGAATCAAATCCCCCTATTTATTTTATGAAAACGAATGATTAAAAGCCAACTAATCTGTACACAACTTAATTATCACCATATTCCTTATGGGATTCTACCCCAACCTAGTTGGATTATATATTTGACCACGACCGCTTACTCTCTTGTAAGAGAGGTGTAATTTGTGCATATCAGAGCCATTCTGTATGCCGGAATAAAGATAGGTTGAGTATCAGAAAGGCGGTCTATTCCAAAGTCGATTTCCATTTTAGGAGGAACTTTGGGAGATCTTCGAGAAACACAAATAGAAATTCACTTGCAACTGGAACTAACTCAAGATTAGGAGTCTCAGAACTAAAGTCTTTGAGTCACACCAAATGATAGACGCACCTCTTGGATATCAATTTTCTTGCTATAAGGTATGAAAAAAGTTGACCATTAAGCGCTATAGTACTACCCCTCCATTCTAGGATACGTTCATTCAGGAATTAAAATAAACAACTTCGTTTCTACAATCAATTGAAGCATAGCATGGATGAAGCCAATCCATGCTGAGAATGATCTCAAAATTTTTCATGTCTAACTCTACGAGGTCTGCTGAAGTAACTTTCTGAGAGACCATAACCAGACAGTTCCTATATACCTACCGGGCTATAATAGATTTACCTACTAGGTAGAGACTGAGAAGGGTTATGCTAATATTTTGGGATTGACTCTAAAGTTGGTAGCAATATGAGGAGTTTCAAAAGACAAAGAAACTCTTGGATCTAGCAAATCATAAATATGTAAATGGTAAACTTGTAACGTACTAGTGACCACAAAAGGAGAACTTTCTTGATCTTGTCAGGACTGAAGTACATAGAGCATATTTGGGCGTTTCCCACTAGTGGCACTGGAAGTGGCAACCTGCTGATATGGAAGACAAAACTGAACTGAGGGGTGGTTATACTGACTCTGCGAACCCACCTGAGGATATTCTCTAATTTTATGACCTGCTTTACCACACTTAAAATAAATGTCACTACCAGCCCTACAAACTCCCTGATGATTTCTGCCACACTTCTGACAAAGAGGATTTTTTTGGGCACTATTCACACTACCCTAAGATTTAGAGCCTGGTGCCCTATCCTTATTACCATTTTTGAACTTAGGCATCAACACATTAGCCAAATGCAGAGCTGGGACAAAAGATTTTGGGAGGAACTGATAACGATTATTACCTTCTGACTTTGGCTGAGCAAAACTAAAGCTACCTATTCTAGCCCTCTTGTTTTCCCTCTCTTTTTTCTTAGTCTTCTATTCCTCAATTTCCTGAGCTTAGACCATCAACCTAGCCAAGTCCATCTCCTTAATCAACATTGCGGTCCTACACTTCTTGACCACACTATAAGACACATTAGATATGAGCTTGCTCATCTTAGACCTGCTATCAGCTACCACATGAGGAGCATACCTAGCCAACTGAGTAAACTTGAGGGAATACTCTTTCACACTTATGTTGCCTCGCTTTTGATTTATGAACTCTAACACCTTATCCTACCTCAACTCTAATTAAAATAACCTATCTTAAAAAGTAGTAGCAAACTCCTCCCATTCTATAGGCCCTACATTTGTTCCCCTATCTACCTTACACTGCTTAAACCATGTATGAGCCATATCCTGCAATTTATAGGAAACTAACTTAGCACTCTCATTAGCGGTTACCCCCATAATTTTTATTAGCTTCTGCCCCATGTCAAGGAATCATGTTGGTCCTCTTCAGAATTAGACCTTGAAAATAAAGGTAGGTTTATTCGTGTGATATCCTAAATTTTAGCTGTAGCAGTATTGGCCACTGGGTTGGCCTGAACAATAACTGGTCGAACAATGTGAGCTTCTATAGAATATGCTAGAGCAGTGAAAGTTGCTCTAAGTTCTGCATGAGAAACTTGCTCATTCAGGGGATCTCCCTGAATGGGTGGAGGTGCTTGCTGGTTCCCAGTTCTTCTTTCATTGGTCTTTCTGGAAGGCATGATCTGTAAATGGAAGGAAAAATTGGATTAGACAGAGAGTTTAACTTGACCTCATGCTCACTCACACGATATGAATACTAAAATAAGGGACCATTTCCTAAAATGCCTCCTAGCCTCTTATCCATAAGTGTGGCGCGAAACATACCCATGCACAAGACTCTACTTCACGAGGCTTTCAGACTCCCTCAGACTTTTTAGAACCTTAGGCTCTAATACTAAGTTTGTAACGCCCCGAGAGTACACCCTGGGTGTCACAATGTGCTTACAACCCTGAAGGACCACAAGCTTACCCATAACTGGTACTTGTTATGAGCACTAAATATAGTACCAAAATATATAAGCAAAAGAAATCTAAAAATACCATAAGGTTCTTAAAATACTAAAATAATAACTGAGTATAACTGATAATAATATCTAAAAAATAAATAACTGACTATGCTAGTGTGAGAACCTCTAACTGTCTAAATATGGAGTTGATGGGACAAATCCCTAACTAACTCCAACTGAAATAACTACTGAACTACTGGAATACTAAAATAAATAAACTCTGTCCTCGAAATATAAGGACTCACAACTATGATCGTTGCTTATATCCTGAGCTGCTAAGTACAATTAGTAACCTGAGTATCTAAACCTATGATATAAGACATCACAGCATAAAAGAAAGTATGCGATCAATACGTAGAATGTACTAGTATGCTAAGTGAGGTAAGGCAGATATACATGGGTTCATATGCTTGAGATGATAACTGACCGAATGAACATCATGAAATAACTGGATGAGAGTACATGCAAAATTGTTACTACTGAATATGTAATACTGCACATATAGGTATACATTATGTATCTGAGATTATACTAAAATTGAGTACTAAATTCTAATAGTTGAGTAACTGATAACTAACAGCCATAGTTCTATAGAACTAACTGAGTTTTTTACTGAATACAGAGACTAAAACAGTAATTGTAGAAATGTTCATCTAACCGACATACCCTAATATAGACTAATTTGGAGTCCAACCTATGACCTTAGTTGGAAGGGTGTTAGCACCTTGCCACGGAATACTAATAATGTTGTTCTAACCGTAATCTGGCAAGAAGACTCATGAAATGTATATATGATTGTGTCAACCCTAGTCTGGCAGGATGATGACTTACCATATTCTGGCTACGTATTTTTGTAACTCAGGTATTATTACTAAGGGTTAAACCCTAACTCGCAGGAATGCCCCCATCCCTAGGCTTGCTCGATGCTGAATCCTACGCCCAACTGAAAGATATTGATCACTAGACTGACTAAGCCTGACTGAACTGACCTTGATTGTGTTGAATGACTAAACTGGATTGAGTTCACTGTGTTCTATCAACTGACTGAGTACTATGGTTCTTAACCTTTACTTGGACTATTCTGTAACTACTACAACTAAGTAAATAGCTAGATTTTGGGTAATAAATACCCCCAGGAATCGATAGCATAATTGATAAACTAATATCACAACTTTAGCAACACAGCAATAGGTTACCATGCATAATTTACTCATATAAACATTTTATCAAACACTTACGGAGCATGATTGCGATACATGAAAACTAATCACATAGGGCATCATAACTACAACATGCAACTTACAAATTCAAGGGTTTTAACATGAGAGATTCATAATTCAACGCACATGATAATAAAATTTCATGAAACTCATAAAATATGTTAACTTGAAACCAATACAATAAAACAAACATGAGCATAATTCAATCCATAACATTGAATCATAATTCAAGTTTTAAAAAAGGTTCTTGAACTCCAAGGTCAGAAGGAGACCCAAGGATGAATACCTAACATACCTTGATTTTTGAATTCGTGGAAATTTTTGGTGAATTCTTGATACTTGGACTTGAATTTGATCAACCTAGAGTTTTGTTCTTGAGAGGTTTTGAGAAAAATGAATGTATTTTGCCCTTTTAGAATCTAAATTTTGTGTTTGGATGCATTGGGTGAGGGGAAAAGGACCTAAATGCCTTTGGAAAGTCATAATTAAATAAGCGCAATATTTCAGTGATGCGACAAGCGATGGACCGCATCAATGGTATCACTGCAATTAGCAATGCGTCGCGTTGATGGTGATGGTGTGATAGCCAATGCGACGCATCGAGATCACGTTGGCTTCCTTTTTTGGTCATCCAAACATGACTCAAATAATGTTTGGAAATTCCAAATCTCACCCAAGATGATCTATTGACATCCCTGATCATGAAACAACTTAAAAATTGACATTCTAAGGTCATAAAGATCAAAAATAAGATCATCCAATTACGAAGGCTAAAAATGATTCTAAGTCTTAACACTTAGCTGAATTTTTCTTAAGTCTGGAACCCCTTATTATAGGCTATATGGGACTGAATTAAACTAGAACTTTTATGAGGTCTTACAATATCTCCCCCTTGGGAACATTCATCCACGAATGAGAGTGATTGAATTGAGAGAAACTGAGGACCTGTACTTTCACTGACAATGCATAACTAAAGCATGACTGATTTCTGGAGACATGACACATGGTTGAACTATTTCATGAATGCATAAATGATATGAGAATGTTATGCAGCTGTAATTTAGGATGGAATATAGTAAATCTAAGAAATGCCATTACCTTAGGCTGAGTTTGAGTTTGCCGAGAAGAGGTGAGGATACTTGGTTCATATGTCTACCTCTGCTTCTCAAGCATCTCCCTCAACGGACTGATTTCTCCAAAGAACTTTGACCAATGGAACTTCTTTGTTTTGTAGACTACGAATCTGACGATCAAGGATTTTGATTGGGGCTTCGTCATAAGAGAGACTGTTCTAAATATCTACACTCTCTATAGGGACTATAAGTGCTTGGTCACTAATGCACTTCTTTATCAAGGAGATGTGAAACACTGGGTGCACTAATGCTAAGTCTACAGATAACTTAAGCTCAAAAGCTACCTTACCAAATTAACTCAGAATCCTATAAGGACCAACATATAGGGGACTAAGCTTCCCTTTCTTACCAAATCTCTTCACCCCTTCATAGGAGAGATTTTTAAATACACATAATCACCAATCTTAAATTCAAGATCTTTTCTTCTCACATCTACATAAGATTTCTATCTTCTCTAGGTTATCTTATGCCTCTCCCTAGTCAACTGTACTTTCTCTAAGGTATCAAACACCAAGTAAGGCTCCACTACTGTGGTCTCACCTACCTCAAACCAACCAATAGGAGATCTATATCTTCTCCCATAAAGATCCTCAAATGGAGCCATCTGGATACTAGAATAATAGTTGTTATTATACACAAACTCAATCAAAGGTAAGTAGTCACCCCAACTGCCTTTAAATTCAATGACACATGCTCTCAACATATCTTTTAAAGTTTGAATGGTCCTTTCTGTCTGACCATCTTTCTAAAGGTGAAAGGTTGTACTGAGGTGAACTTGGGTACCAAGACCCTTTTGAAAGGATTTCCAAAATTAAAAGGTAACTGTGTACCTCTATCTAAGATAATGGACAGTGGGACACAGTGTAACCTAACCAACTTCTTGATATAGAACCTTGCATAGTCCTTGGTTAGATAAGATGTATGAACTGAAAAGAAATGGGTTGATTTGGTCATTCTATCCATAATGAACCAAATTGAATCATGTTGTCTATGATTATGAGGCAAACTTTTCACAAAATCTATGTTCACTTCCTCCTACTTCAAAGTGGGAATACTAGACTCCTGTATAAACCCACTATTTCTTCTTTAACCATGTAATACCCCAAAAAATCCAAACCAATGTTAGAGCCAATGTACCAAGCTCATGTATAGTATATCATGTTTATTTTATAGTTTTATGAGCAGGTTAGATATATATTAATGCTTCAAATAACTCCCAGCTCTCAGATAAATCAAAATATTCCTTACCGATTAAATTCCTGAGAAGGATATTGGTATAGTCAACTTCAAACAAGCATATCTCTAATTATACTTGGAATTTTTCAGTTCATGACCTATAAACAGATAGATATTGAATTATATTTCCAATGATACTAATTTTGCCTAAATTTGATATTGGAGCAAAGAGTTATTTCTATTTTACTCCAGCATGTCAGGCTGGAAACAGTGTAACGGCATTCGTGGTAGCTTACCATATTTGTGACACCCTATAACAAAGGTCGTCAGCCTTAGGCAGAAACTAGATCCTAAGTTATGACATTCTTGGTAGCTTACCACATTTATGACGCCCTATCACGAAGGTCGTCAGCCTTAGGCAGAAAGTAGCTCCTAAGTGACGTAATTCATGGTAGCTTACCATATTTGTGATGCCCTATCACGAAGGTCATCAGCCTTAGGTAGAATCCAACTTCTGTGTGACAATATTTTTAATAGCCTATCATATTCTTATACCTTTTCATAAATATCATTAGGCTTAGGCAGAAACCCTCAATTCCAGCTCCTGTGTGATGACATTTTAACGTCTTGTCACATTTTTTGATGCCTTGTCACAAATGTTGTCAGCTATGATTTTTAGCAACCGGGAATTTATTTTATAAGAGTATTTTGGTCATTTCCTTCACCTTCCATGACTTATAAACCTAAAGAGGCATAATTTTTCCCATTTTTCTTTAGTTAAGTATCCTAAAAACCCTCTCTTACACTCTCAACCACAATATTAGGGTTTTCCATCAAACTCATCTCTCAAAGAGCAAGATTCAAGCATTTTTCAAAGAGAATCAAGATTTAAAGCTTCCCAATTCAAGAACTCTCCAACAAATCTTCAAAGTTTCCTTTCTAAGGTATGTGTAGTGTTCATCTATGGATCCAATCCGTTCATAGAGCTCAAGAACCATGTTTTAAATATTATTTTGTAAACTTTTTATGGTGATATGAGTATGTACATGTTGATGATTGTTTTTTAAGTTTCAATGTGATGTTTAAAGGTGTTTTCATGGAATATATTTATTTCTTAATTGAAAACCATAAACTTTAGGTGGTTTAATATGGTGCAAGTATGAAACTCACCTATGCCTTAAAGAATGCATGCAAGGTATTTGATAGAATGCTTAGGATGCTAGAAATTCATGTTTGTATGGTTCTATGATGTCTAAATGACAAGTCCATGTTAGCTATATACTTCAATATGAATCCCATGCTTTTCATGTGTTGATATTGTGGTGGTATGAAGTATGTAAGATAATGGAGATATACAATATGTACACAAAATATATCGATGCATTCCCTACAATGTTTAAGATGTTGAATAACTATATGGAATACGATATCCCCTACTTATGATATTATGAATTGTGGACTCAAATCTTGTGATCAAGTAATATCATGTGTGTCAGTTTCCTTCTATCGAGTCCTAGGGGTATTCATACCGAAAAAATATAGCTATATGCCTAGAGCCATGTTATGTTGTCACGATAATCTCAGTCAAGCTATAATCTATAGAACTCAGTCAGTCATGTATCTTAAGAAACCTCAGAAACCTCATAATCTCAGTTAACTCTCAGATAATGGTAATACTCCATCAGTTAATGGAAGTCAGTTAATCTATCCATGTACAATCAGTTGAATTATTTTTAGTCTCTTCAGATGGGAGTAAAAGTTACCATTGAGTGAATCCAAGGATGGGAACTCACCTACCAGTTTAGGGTGTGAT
>NW_025834998.1:21495-26681 GCF_002878395.1 Capsicum annuum
CCAGGTAATCCACCAAAGAGTCCTTTTAGATTGAGTAGCTGGATCATTGTGCTGGTGATGTTGAATTTCACCCCAGGAGCTAGTGAAGGTAGAATGATTTCCCCTATAGATCCAGTTCCATCTAAATCATCCTCATCATTTTCAATATCAAACTATGCAGCTTAGCAGTCTAGTCTTCCTCTGAATGGACGATTTCGATTTACAGGTGCAACTACCCCTGCTGCACGCCTACTATTAGCTGGGTCAATTATATCATCATCTCCCAAGTCCTATTCATCTAGATTAGGCACCTGACCTGGGTTATCTGCATTCTATAGATTTAATTGAGCATTAGCCAAAGTGGCTAATCTTTCCACTTTCTGTTGGTTAGCCATTCTTTCAATGAGATGAGTTTTAGGATTGAAGGGTAATAATGGTTCTCCTGAACTTCTGGTTCGTGGCATAAACAACAATAAACCTGTAACAAACAAAAACAACAAATAAATATAAAATTAGGAAACTTGACTAATAGTCAATTAACACACAAATATCATCCCGAGATGCCACACGGTGCTCAAGGCTACACATAGCCTCAAGCTAACCCTTTAAGCTAAAATACTACCCTGGGGTTCCAACACAACAACATACACGCTACGCTAAGGATATATATATAAGTTCATATCATATCACATTGCACATGGCATGGAATATCATTAGACTGTACATATATGGAATGTCTATACACAAACCAACCCAACAATACACTAGTCTGTCATAGCCTCTGTACAGCAAAATCAATGAGCCATTACGACAAACCCCCAACTGACTCAACAGACCAAAGGGATCACAAAACAATAGCACCAAAACTAGCAACTTGGTCCTCGAACCATGAGGACTCACCACTGAAGGAACGTAGATGCGGCACTCGGATATCAGTGCCGCAGCTGCGGCTGAGTACATGAACCTACATCATGGTAAGAATGTATCCCATAGAGAAATATGTAGGTCAGCGCAATATACGTACTGAGTATGTAGGGGCGCATGGAAAATATAAATAATATCTTAAATTTCATAAAAACGTACATACGGACCATAATGACACACCTGGCTTGAGTGACATTGAATCATGCAACTCATAACATCTTAGATAGGAAATGTAGGAGAAAAACCTCATAAATCATTATAGATCATCATAGGCAACTAGACTTACCACATCAAAACTCGGAGTGACTCGGTATTTCAATAAACATGACTCTTACGGACAGGGGAGATTCCTATAACCGAAAACCCCACGTGAGCTACGTGGAATACCAATGTATAAAACCCCCACTGGCGGGAGCGTCATACTCTTTGCCAGGGAGTACGACCTTAAAACACCACATCCGGTCCAGTCATGGCAGCCTCACCAACTTCAAACCAACCAATGGGTGATCTATACCTTCTAGCAAACAAAGCTTCAAACGAGGCCATTCTAATAGTAGCATGAAAACTGTTATTGTAAGCAAACTCGATTAATGCTAAGTGTTCATCCCAACTACCTTTAAAATCAAGCACACAAGACCTCAACATATCTTCTAAAGTCTAAATGCTCCGCTCGGCCCGGCCATCTGTTTGCGGATAGAAAGCAGAACTTAAATGAATTTGTGTACCGAGACCCTTCTGGAAAGATTTCTGAAACTAATAGGTAAACTGAGTACCTCTGTCAAAAATAATAGCCAAAGGGATTCCATGAAGTATTACGAGTTCCCGAGTATATATTCTAGTATAATCTTCAGCTGTATACGATGAATGCACAGGCTAGAAATGAGCTGATTTTGTCAGCCGATCTACGACAACCCAAATTGAATCATGATGGCGACGAGAAGGAGGAAAACCAACTATGAAGTCCATATTCACTTCTTCCTATTTCCAAGTAGGAATGCTAAACTATTGCATCACGCCACTGGGCCTTTGATGCTCTATTTTAACCTATTGACGCGTGGAACACTTCGCCACAAATTCTGCTATGTTCTTCTTCATACCGTTACACCAATAGATTTTCTGTAAATCATGGTACATCTTGGTAGCACCAGGATGGATGGAGTATCAAGTACCATGCACTTACGCCATAATCCTCTGCTTCAAGTTATCAACATCAGGAACACATAATCTTTCCCGGAGTCTAAAAACGCCATCTCCCCCTTGGGATAAAACCTCCACCTTTTGGTCTTTAACTGACTCTTTTAACTTGACCAAGGTAGGGTCCCTGACTTGCTTCTCCTTCACTTTCGAAACTAAAGAGGATTCGGAACAGCTTTGAACTCCTATACTACCCTCAGCATCACCAAACAACCTCACCCTCAATCTAGCCAAATGATGTACCTCACGGGCTAACTCCTTCTTACCAATCTCCACATATGTTACATTACCCATAGACTTCCAACTAAGGGCATTTGCTACTACATTGGCCTTTCACGGATGATATAGCACACTCATATCATAATCTTTCAACAGTTCTAACCATCCTCTCTACCTAAGATTTAACTCCTTTTGGGTGAATACATATTGTAAGCTCTTATAGTCTGTGAAGACGTCGACATGGACACCATACAAATAATGTCTCCAGATTTACAAAGCAAAAACCACGACAACTAATTCAAGGACATAGGTAGGATAATTCTTCTCGTGAGGCTTTAGCTGCCTGGAAGCATAAGCTATAACCTTGCCCTTTTGCATCAATACACAACCCAAACCGACTCTGGAAGAATCACAATACACCATAAAACCATTCACATTGTCAGGCAAAGTCAACACAGGGGTTGAATTGAGTCGAGTCTTCAACTCTTGAAAACTTTGCTCGTAAGATTTGAACCGCAGGAACTTTACTTTTTTTTGGGTCAAACGGGTCAAAGGAGATGCAATAGATGAAAACCCTTCAACAAAACAACAGTAATAACCAACTAGACCCAAGAAACTTCGGATATCAGAAGGAGAAATAGGTCTAGGCCAACTCTTTATAGCCTCTATCATTTGAGGATCAACTCTAATACCTTCGAAAGAAACAACATGACCCAACAAGGCTACAGAGTTCGGCCAAAACTCACACTTGATGAACTTAGCATACAACTGATGAGTTCGAAGATTTACCAACACGATTCGGAGATAATCCACATGATTACCCTCACTTCAGGGGTAAATAAGAATATCATCAAAGGAACACTATTACAAATAAATCCAACATGGCCGGAATACACGGTTCATAAGATCCATGAAAGTCGCTAGATCATTAGTTAACCCAAAAGACATCACTAGAAATTCAAAATGACCGTAACAGGTTCGGACGACTGTCTTGGGGATATCATATTCCCTAACCTTAAGTTGGTGATAATCGAATTTGAGGACTATCTTCGAAAAGTAGCTCACACCTTGCAATTGATCAAATAAATCATCAATTCGAGGAAGCGGATATTTTTTCTTGATACTAACCCCATTAAGCTGCCGATAATCAATACACATCCGCAAAGAACCATCTTTCTTACGCACAAACAGGACAGGTGCACCCTACGGGAACACACTAGGTCTAATAAAGATTTTGTCTAAAAGATTTTTCAATTGCTCCTTCAACTCTTTAAGTTCTATGGGAGCCATGCGATACGGAGGAATAGAAATAGGCTGAGTATCGGGAAGAAGGTCTATCCCAAACTCGGTCTCTCTATCAAGAGATACTCCAGGTAGATCGAACAAAATGGTGGATGCAACCCTTGGAAATCAACTTCCTAGCTTTGAGATAGGATATGAAACCACCCTTAGGAATCACAGAATTCCCAGACCATTCGAGGATAGGTTCATCAGGAAACTGAAACTTGACCACACGGGCACGACAATCAATAGATGCATAGCATGAGTGAAGCCAATCCATGCCCAGAGTGATATCATAGGCAACCATATCTAGCTCAATCAAATCAGCATATATAAGCCGATGAAAGACAGTAATGGGACATTTCATATACACCCTCTTAGCGATGACAGACTCTCCTACCGGAGTAGTAACAAAAATAGGATCAGAAATTAGTTCAGGATCTATTTTAATATTTACAGCAACCTAAGGTGTCACATAAGAAAAAATCAAACTGGGGTCAATCAACACATAGACATTAAAATAGAAAACATGGAGCATACCAATGAAAACATTAGGAGAGTCCTCCTTCTCCTAACAAGGTGGTATAGCATCGAAATGATTCTGGCATTGATCGCTAGTAGTACTAGATGAAGCACCCTGAGGAGGAACTAGACGGGCTGCGGGAGGCGGGGCACTAGTAGCCTGACTCTAGGGACGGGCATCACAACTCCGCTGTCTGGCATACGGGCAGTCTCTAAGTATGCGGCCCAACTTGCCATAATTAAAATAGTCCCGCTTCCCCATATAACACTCCTCAAAATGGTCTTTACCACACTTAGCACACGAAGAAGGATAAGGCTAGTTGCTTACACTGTCCTGAGACCTGGAAGGTACCGACCTATTATCGAGTTCCTACCTGCCCCGATATACGGGAGCACTAGCCTAGGAAGGTGTAGGTATAAATAGACATATCTAAAAATAAGGGCGACTCCCTTCGGAGAATCTAGTTTGACTAGACCTCTGTTGCTCCAATCTAACTTTCTTAATCACTCTAACTCTTTCTCTTTCCTTTATCTTGTCTGAGTCAATCTGTTAGGAATGAATCATTAACCTAGGAAGATCAATCTCCCTATTGATCATAGCAGATCTATATTCTTTCACCACATAATTCGACACCCCGATTAGAAACTTGCTCATACTAGTCCTCGAGTCAGCCATCATATTGGGAGCGTACTTCGATAGCTGATTAAACTTAAGACAATACTCCTAAGCCAACATAGAGCCTTGTCTCAAATTCATAAACTTCTCTATCTTATCTTCCCCTAACTCAAGAGGAAAGAATCTATCCAAGAAAGCATCTTGGAATAATTGCAAGTCACCGGAGTTGTATCTTTCTCTCTACCCTTATTCCATATCTGCACACAGGCAACATCCTTCAATCGATAAGAAGCGAGCTCCATACTTTCTTCCTCGATCACATGCATAATCTGTGTAATTTTATTCATTTCATTAACATACATCTGCGGGTCCTCACCTGCTCTCGACCCATGAAACTCTGGCGAATTCATTCGTATAAAGTCACGAATTCGTGCTGCTGCCAAATTATTTT
>NW_025834999.1:0-1329 GCF_002878395.1 Capsicum annuum
TTTATGAGATAAACAAAGGTGTAATTTCTTAAGTACTTGTGCGCCTTGTTTTTTTAAACTAATCCAACATGTTTGCTTGCTTTTGTTGAGTGACTTTAATAGATATCATTCATGAAAAGAAAAGCCAGCTATCCACTGAATAACCCACTTTGAATGAATTGTTAAACTTGTTCATCACTCTCTCCACTCGAATGAAAGAACGATTGAATTAAGGAAAAATAACATAAATCCCAACCTTATTAGAATTATTTACTCTCTCCCACATTCTTAATTACTTTACTTTCTTTCCCGATTTATATACATAACAAGGCCGACATATACAGAGAAACTTTTGTATATGACCAGACCGATATATACATAACAAGGCTGATTCATACACCTAACAAGTATGACAAGACCGACATATACATAACAAGGCCAAAATATTCATAAAAAAATCGATTCATATACATAATAGGACCGACATATACGTAGAAAGCTATGTATATGTATTTTTAGAGAAAAATGGAATTTTTGTAATATGTTTGGAGAGATGAGATTTTTTGTAATAAATAAAACTTATATTGTGGATTTGTGTAATTTTTAGTTGAATTAATTGAATACTCGACTAAATCTAATACAACTTTCTTTTAACCTAATTTTTTAAATCATCAGCAAGGAATTTTGGCCACTCCTTCTCTTTGTAAGAAGTCTTGCGTAGGGTTAGGTTAAATGGGTTTGTCCGATTCTGGGCCCAACAATAAATTTTGTTAAAACAATTCGGGACCGGCCC
This sequence comes from Capsicum annuum, assembly GCF_002878395.1. Classification (NCBI taxonomy): domain Eukaryota; kingdom Viridiplantae; phylum Streptophyta; class Magnoliopsida; order Solanales; family Solanaceae; genus Capsicum; species Capsicum annuum. The sequence continues at coordinate 773 of NW_025834999.1, forward strand.
ACTAAATCTAACCCGGTCCAACCCACCTAAATCCGGTCAAAATTCAAAAAAAAAAAAATTAAAAGTTTTTTCTCTAATATACACTATATATACCCACCTATATTCATTTTAAATGTGTTAAACAGAATATATACACTATATATATAGTATATACTACATTAGAATTTAAAAAACATATACACATATACACAATTACACATGTAATCGTGTATACGACTATACATTAGTTAAATATTTATACTACTCTAAATAAAACATATACTACAAGATATATACTACAATATAATGATATCTATACTAATTTATAAAACATATACACATGTATACGTTAAATATATATTACTTTAGAGTCTATAGAAGATATATACACATATATACGCACCATTCAATATATATGTACTACTTTAAATAAAATATACTACAATATATATACTACAATATATACACACACTATATATAATTATATACTAGTTTATAAAACATATACATATGTATACGTTAAATATATACTACTTTAGAGTCTATATAGAATATAGACTCTAAAGTAGTATATATTT
>NW_025835000.1:0-1108 GCF_002878395.1 Capsicum annuum
TAAGAGCGATTGATTATGTTATTACTATAAAAATTAATATAATTTTATCATATCCAATAGTAATCATCGATAATTCACCGGAATGGTATATTAATTAAATACGGAATGCTATATTTGCATATGCAAAGTATGATATTATTAAACATTATTCAATAGTGCATTATATTTATCTTTCACAATAGTAAAATTTTACTATATATTTTTCTTTTCTTTTTTTAACTTGATACATATTGACCCAACACAAATTCTAAGAAAATATTCATTAGAAATTTATTTTATTAAATTAAATTTTTTAATTTTGTAATTTAAAAATTTGAAGTTAAGTTTAAATATTAGTATTTCTATATAACAAGAAAAAAAAATTAAAATTTAAATTTACTAAAATAAATAAAAAGATTAATTTTCTATATAAAAGTCAATTAAAATAATTAAATTGATTTACTTTAAATATTTAGTTGCAATTAATTCAGATAAATTTTTATTTTAAGTCAATTAAAATAGTAAAATTGATTTACTTTAAATATTTAGTTGCAATTAATTAAGAAAACTTTTTATTTTGTCTTGATTTATGCTGTATCGATAAAATTTTGAGAGTTGAATAGAACTTTTATTTATTTTTAAAAAAGCATTTTAACTTGTTAATTATTGTGATTTATAATAATTTTTACGTAATTATCAAATAATATATTTACTCCTTGTGTCCCAATTTATGTGGCTTCGATACAATTTTCAGAGTCAATTAAAATTTTTATATATCTTTTAAATATTTTAAGTTGTTAATTATTATGATTTGCAGTACTTTTTCTTTTATCTCAATTTACGTGGCATTGCTAAAATAATGAGAGTCAATAAAATTTCTATATGTCTTTTAAATATTTCAAGTTATTACTTATTGTGATTTGTGGTAACAAATTAGTTTTGAACATGATAGTCAATTAAATAAATAAAAAAAATTAATTCTAATATGTAGTTATAATTAATTAATATAAATTAATAGAATATATTAAATATCTAAACCATTATAATGAAACAATGAAATTATTATATATTGGGATATGATATGTAATTAAATGGGAGTAGAGGGATGTTTTGGTAATTACGTAAGAGG
>NW_025835001.1:0-1453 GCF_002878395.1 Capsicum annuum
AACTAAAATTAAAGATGAATTGATAAGTTCATCTTTAATTTTAGTTATATCAATGTAGTTATTAGTAATAATATCTTAATTTGAATCATTTCAAATAAAATTGGTCAATTAACACTTTACTCAAGACGAATACACTTAGATGATCATGTAATTACTATGAGATTAATTGAAATCGTAATTAAATTATCGATTCATCTTTAATTTTAGTTAAATTAATTTAATTATTACTAATAACTTTTTGATTTTAATTATTTCAAATAAAATTGGTCAATTGATCATTCTACTTAAGACAAAACACTTAGTTGATCATGTAATTACTATAAAATTAATTGAAATTGTAATTCAACTTACTAATTCATCTTTAATTTTAGTTAAATCAATATATTTATTTCTAATTATGGTTTGGTTTTAATCATTTCAAATAAAATTGGTCAATTGATCACTCTACTTAGGACGAACACACTTAGTTGATCGTGTAATTACCATGAGATTAATTGAAACTGTAATTGAACTTATTAATTCATGTTTAATTCTAGTTTAATAATTTAGTTATTACTAATATAATGGCTTAATATGAATCAATAGATGACAAACATGTTGCAAAAGATGAGTAATCTGTTGAAAATGACTAAACAGATAAAGACATCAGTTGGAAATGACCGAACAGATAAAGACATCTATTGGAAATGACCAAACAAATATAGACATATATTGCAACAGATGACTAACCCGTTGTAATAAATGACTCATCTATTGAAAATTATCAAACAAATATAGGCATCTGTTGTAACAGATGACGAAGTTGTTACAACAAATGACTCATTTGTTGAAAATTATCAAACATATAGGATATATGTTGGAAAATAATTTAAAATACTAAAGCTCAAATGTTTTTAAGAGAACTCAAATGTTTGTCCCCTTGTCTAAGGTCTTGTCTTTAATTTTAGTTAAATCAATTTAGTTATTACTAATAATTGCTTAATTTGAATCATTTTAAATAAAATTTATCAATTGATCATTTTATTAAGGACGAATACATTAATTGAAATTGTAAGTGGACTTATCAATTCATCTTTAATTTAGTCAAAATCAATTTATCTATTACTAATAATGACTTAATTTGAATCATTTGAAATAAAATTGGTTGATTGATCACTCTGCTCGAGACGAATACACATAATTGATCATGTAATTACTATGAGATTAATTGAAATTGTAAGTGAACTTATCAATTCATCTTTAATTTTAGTTATATCAATTTTGTTATTATGAATAATGGCTTATTTTGATTTATTTCAAATAAAATTGGTCAATATTGATCTCTCTAATCATGACGAATACACTTAGTTGATAATTTAATTACTATGAGATTAATTGAAATTGTAAGTTTATCTTTAATTTTAGTTAAATCAATTTAATTATTACTAATAATATCTTAATTTGAATTATTTCA
>NW_025835002.1:0-1984 GCF_002878395.1 Capsicum annuum
TAATAATTTATATTCAACATATATGAGAGCAATTTAAAAATAGTTCATAAACATATCATATAGTAAGAAATCTCATGGGCATTTCTGAAAGACTCTGAAAGAAATCATCTGAACTCTGAGACATTCTTTGTTTTACTTCTGCGCTAGGTTGTATACCTTAAAACTCTGAAATTCCATGGGCCATATGGAATCCGCCATTGAAATGACAGGGAAGCCTCCAACCCAAGTGTGGTGCAACAGTTGGAGTCTCTGACTCTGCTATGCCACACGACCGTCGCCAGCGTAAAAATAATATACCCAAATCGACAAATCACAGTTTTAAGCTAAGAGTTACTTGAACTCAAGCCTTCTTCGGGCAACCACCTAGCCCTCATTAATCCCATTTTTAACTCTTTAAAACATGCATTCTCTGAAAACATATTTTGAATATATACTCTGTTATGGCATAAATACTTATGGTATCGTCATACCATTGACTTGCAAGTCACATTTCTGAGAAATTATCAGCATATTACAATCTCTACTTTCAAAACATATATTCGGGACCATCATAGCAATAAATAATTGCAAAGAACTCCGCCTTTAAAAATAATGTCAACACATGTATGCAACTCTCTTTGTCAAACTTTCAATGATGCAAGGTGGCCATGTCAAAACTCTTAATGTCATGAAAATCTCTCTTTTAAAAAAATATATTTACATCGAGAAACTCCGTCTCTTAAATCTCTAAATCATGCTCAAAATACTATGTCATTTGAGTAAACTATTTTCAATCCATAAAACATGCATTTCAAATCATTCACAATAAGATCATAAACTTAAAGTTATCACAAGAGAGGGACTTCATAATCTGTTCTCTCAAACAAATCTTAAATTTCAATTTCATACATAAACATATACTTGTAAGTCAATTTAGGGATGAGGCCTACAGGCCAAAACAACAATATCAATAACATGCATAAAGCATAAAAATATCATGGATTTCAAACCCCTCTAACAAATTCATGCTTTATAAACTATAAATCATAATTGAGTGTTTTCAGCAAGCCTATACATTTTTAGGATAAACCCCACGTACCTCTATTTACGAAATTAAAGGATGATTCTTGGTGCCCATGGCTTGAGGATTCTAAATCTTCAATCAATTTTAAAAAGCCATGGTTGAATCTTAAGTTGTTTGGGTTTTCTTGTTTGAAACCCTAAGGAGTGTTCTTGATGGTTTTTGATGAAAATATAAATAATGAGGTCACTTGGGATAAAAATTCCGTGTTTAAGCTGATAAGAGGGTGGAAAATACCTAATGTACCCTTGATGAGATGGAATAAAAATATAACTGGGAGCCCAATTTCATGGGGCACCGTGATGAGCCACAATCACGGAGGCTCACTAGAAGTTGACGAGTGGGATTCTTAAGGTCACCGCGACGCGGAGCCATCGCATTATCCCACTAGTTGGGACCTAAAACTTCAGCGCGACACGCCACAATTCTCTATTCCACTAGAATTTGACAATTTCTAAATAGGCCCCCTTCGCGACGCGCGAAGCACCAAAATGATAGTTATTTACGACTAGAACTTAAATTCGCCATAACTTCTTGCCCGGGTATCGGATTTGGGTAAATCTTATATCGACAGAAAGCTCATTCAATTTTTCACATGATAAAAAGTCGAAATTAGGGAAATTATATATGGTTTAAAATTTACACATTTTGGAAGCCAAAAAAAAAAGTCTAAGTCTCTTTGACACTATTCTAGTCATTTAACTCTAACCACATATTACCACGAGTTAACACATGGACAATTTTACGAGGTGTTACACCAAATCCAACTTGTGATCATTAATTCAGGTATGAGAAAAAGAATTGCAGATTGGAAATATGTGTTAATAGTGGTGTTGTATACTCAATTTTTAAAGATCTGATTAAATTCTCAATCACAAGACACTTCAATGTGGAAGTGTCTCACTTTGTAAGAGATGATTACAA
>NW_025835003.1:0-1236 GCF_002878395.1 Capsicum annuum
TGGATTGTCTTTGAAATGATCTGAGCTAATTCCAGGAGAAACCTTTAGCACCGAGTGGGAGGTATAAAGCGACCTTACTTCCCTAGAACTGCGTGCCCCAGTAGGAGTGAGCCTGAGGCTGATTTATAGAGTGATCACTAGTTTGTGTGGATTTGATATTGATAGTCCTACTCCGATGGCAAGGATAAGACGATTCTCCCTAATGGGGGTTGTACGTTGGACTCCATGTAGCTCATATGGTTTATGTTGTTGTAAAGAAAGAAAGTACCTGAACTTTCAAATAGTTAGGGATATCTGCTATGCATGTCATGTTTGACCACCAAGGTGGTATTCTCCATTTGACGATGTATCCATATCTTATTAATCAATGTAATCTTTTTAGACCGCAACAGGTTCCAAATAAGTCTATCCAAAATAACCACAAGCTCTTACTTAAAAGCCATATTATGATCCAACTGTACTGAGTTCCACTTAATCACATGAGAACCATCAAAATGCAACTTCTTCAATATAGACATTAAATTTAGGATGTGCAACCAAAAGGCCTAGAGGTAGTGCTAACCATAGACCATCTTCCTAATAAACTGAAGAATCTCAAATGGACCAATCAATCTCGAGATAAGTTTTCCTTTATTTTTCAAATCTCATAATAGATAACCTTTTGATCCATATGATATTTTTCCCACTCTAAGCCAGTGGCGGATCCACCTTGTAATCAGGGGGTTCATTTGAACCCACTTCGATGAAAAATTATACTATTTTTATACTATTTTTACACGGTTAAAAATACATTAATGTATATATAGTAGATGTTGAACCCCCTTCGACTAGTCCGTATGTTTACTTCTGAACCCGCTCAATGAAAATCCTAGCTCCGCCACTGCTCTAAACTGTAAATTGAGTCAATTTTACCTTATTAACTTCCTCTTAATAAATCACTAACTCAAGATCGAACCATCCAATAGGATATGTACACCTTTGATCATATAAGGCCTCAAATAAAGCCATCTAAATGAAGGAATGATAGCATATTTTAACCAAGCTTTGCCATAAGGAGATAGCTCATACCACTGACCTCTTAAATCATTAACATATACTCAATGCATGTCCTCTAATGGCTAAATAGTATGTTCAGACCATCTATTTGAGGGTGAAAAGTATGTTAAGGTCCATCCAAGTACCAAAATCATATTGGAAAGACCTTTAGAAGTGTGATGTAAATTGGGTACTCGAACA
>NW_025835004.1:0-1246 GCF_002878395.1 Capsicum annuum
TAATAACTAAATTGATTTAACTAGTATGAATAAGTTCAATTACTGTTTCAATTAATCTCATGGTAATTACATGATCAACTAAGTGTGTTCGTCCTGAGTAGAGTGATCAATTGACTAATTTTATTTGAAATGATTCAAACTAAGCCATAATTAGAAATAACTATATTGATTTAACTAAAATTAAAGATGAATTAGTAAGTTCACTTATAATTTCAATTAATTTTATAGTAATTACATGATCAACTAAGTATTTCATCTTAAGTAGAATGATCAATTGACCAATTTGATTTGAAATAATTAAAATTAATCAATTATTAGTAATAACTAAATTGATTTAACTAAAATTAAAGATGAATTGATAATTTAATTACAATTTCAATTAATCTCATAGTAATTACATGATCATCTAAGCGTATTCGTCCTGAGTAAAGTGTTAATTGACCAATTTTATTTGAAATGATTCAAATTAAGACATTATTAGTAATAACAACTTTGATTAAATAAAATTAAAGATGAATTGATAAGTTCAATTACGATTTCAATTATTCTCATATTAATTACACAATCATCTTAGTGTGTTCGTTTTGAGTAGAGTGATCAATTGACTAATTTTATTTGAAATGGTTCAAATTATGCCATTATTAGTAATAGCTAAATTGATTTAATAATTACAATTTCAATTAATCTCATGGTAATTACATGATCATTTAAGTGTATAACCTATTGCAACAGATTTAACCTGTTGCAACAGATGAGTCATCTGTTGAAACTTATCAAACAAATATACACATATGTTGCAATAGATTGATCATCTGTTGTAACAAATGTCTTTATCTGTTGGTCATTTCCAACAGATGACCAATCTGTTGCAACATATGACTTTATCTGTTTGTCATTTCCGGCAGATTACTAATTTGCTGCAATAGATGACTAATCTGTTGCAACATATGTTTTTATCTGTCTGATCATTTTCAACATCTTAATAATTTGTTGCGACAGACAATCAATCTGTTACAATAGATGTCTTTATCTACTTGGTCATTTCCAATAGATTACCCATCTGTTGCAATAGATGGACCATCTGTTATCAACCTATCTTTAATTTTGTTGTAATAATAAATAATCTTGTGTTGTTATTTAATTTTAATCTATGACCTTACTCTCAACCAAACACTTTCTTTCTTGTAATTGACTCTTTCCACTCCCGAATACTCAAAAACCTACACCTCTCAACATCTTAAAAAAA
>NW_025835005.1:0-2304 GCF_002878395.1 Capsicum annuum
TATATATAGGCAATGGTTTACTCAGAAGACAACATTGAACTTTGTAGTCATGAAAAAAAAAAAACTAAAAATTGAATCCATCAAATATAAATTCTGAATCCACCTCTTCGTGGTAATGCACCATGTTCTTGAGGTCTTAGACTATACAAGTAATCAAGAACATGTATATCACCTCCCTTAGCTTCTAAACAACAAAACTTTACACCTGCTAACTGCATTTATTTTTTTATTCAAATTGTAAATATCTCCTTTCACTGGATTTGGTTAAAAAGTAAAATCATAGAGCAATTATGTACACATTTTTCTGTGGAAATTCTTTTGTCACCTTATTGTTTTCATATGTGAATTGTGCTATATTTCAATACTATTTTGTTAAAGGGAAAAAAGTTCCATCTCACAAATCATGTAGTTAGTTTTCAAATCTCTAAACATTATTTTTTTAAAATGACAAATCTATATATGTCTAATGTATTTCAGATTTGGTTGAATCGACTCTCGTAGAACAAAAATGCAATAAAATTTTGAGACGTAAAGAGAGAGGAAAAAAGGTTACACTACAAACATAAAAATTGTTCAGCTTGTTCAATTGATTTTTCTTTCCAAAGAACAATAACTTTTTGTCTTCTCTTCTGCCCAAAGAATACTTCTTGCTTCTCTAAACAATATTCTACTATTTGTTTAGATTCAGAAGGCTTGTTATATTCACTAAAATTATTTGCATACAATCTTGCGAAAAAGGTGGAGCAAACATCACAACCTTAAACCAGAGAATCACACATCTAGTATTTTTACTTGGATGGATCATTTTGGACGAAGATGAAATTGGCAATGACCATAGTACCGATGATTTCGCCAAGAATAGCAGCGAGGCTAGTTAACAAACTCCATTTTCTGTGTGCCATCCTTTGATCTTCTTCTTTCAAAATTCTTTAATCTCAATATCGCCATATCATTTGCCCTTGAAACAGGTCCATTTGAACACGCTGAAGATGATACAAATATAAATTTTACTATCAAAGAATATCCATGAACACAAGAATAAATATCACCAGATAAACTTAACTATAGATCAAAATAAGAAAATGAAAATATGAACTTCATTGAACTTGAGTGCATGATTAGCAAATGATTATAAATGTGAAATATTCAGCAAAATTCAATCAATTCTAAATCATACAAAGTAAAATGTCCAATGTTCAAAACCACATATATTGAAAACTTACTAACTTTAATGTGAAATATTCTGTAAAATTCAATCAATTCTAAATCATACAAAGTAAAGTGTTCAATGCTCAAAACCAGATATATTGAAAACTTACTAACTTTAATTTTTTTCTTTTGCGTTCAACCATGGCTACAAAGTTCAATGTTGTCTTCTAAGTAAACCATTGCCTATATATAGATTGTTCAAGTCATAAGAATTTGATAGAAGAAAGTTGAAGGGACATGTTACTTAAATAGAGAATGTAAATGGATAGAGGTTTTTTGCAACTTATGAGATATAATTGAATATGATAAATATACTAATTTTTTTATTTATTAAACAAATTGATCAATGCAAAAAATGATGGAAAAATTCAAAAAAAGGAGAAAAAAAATAAATAGAAATGGTGACCATAGAGAGGTGCCACATCATCCTTGTCTTGTTTCTCCTTTATGTATATATATTGATTGATTAGTATACAATTTGTGCAGTACTTGAGCGTTAAGTTTTGTTCCTAATTCATATATTACAAGTAGATGTATAATTTTAGTACACATGAAGTGCTGCGTAATTGGTACATGTATTATTAATATGAGTAAATTAATACAAGTAAACAAAAATTGTATTAATAATACAAGTTGAAACAAAGAAGAGCATAAAACCTTTCATTGATTTTTGAAATTCGACATTAGAATAAGGGTGTTAAGTGGGCTGGGCTGGGTCAATCTGGAACCGGCCCATGATACTTAACCGGGTTGGTGGGCCGAGCCAGTTTGAGGTTAAGTGGGCCGGGCCGGGGCCGGGTTCAACAGTAAAAAATTTAAAAACAACCCTAACTCGGCCCACTTAACCTAACCCGGTTAAACCCACCTAAACTCAGTCAAATCCATGTTAAAAAATCGGTCAAACCCATTTAAAAATAAAACAAAAAAAAATTCAATATACACTATATACGCTACAATTATATACACTCCAATATACACTATATATTTTTTAATAAATATATACACAATTATACATATATATGTATCATTCAATACATACGACTATATTTACTACTTTAAATAAAACATATACTACAATTGTACAATATATATATA
>NW_025835007.1:0-1007 GCF_002878395.1 Capsicum annuum
TTCTTTTAATGAGATTCCTATTGAGATTCTTGATTTCAGTGTCTGAAAACTAAGGAACAAAGAAGTTTCCTTGGTCAAGGTGTTGTGGCGAAACCAATCTATTAAGGGTGCAACTTGGGAAGCTGAGGCGGATATGCGATCCAAGTAGCCGCACCTATTTTCTGCGAACTCCGATCAATCCGAAGGTACCGTTCTTTCCTAAATCACGCACTTTTAATAAAAGTTGCAGCAGTTCAGCTGTCATTTATAATGTGTTCAGCTGTAGTTTCTTGAATTTATGCATTTTATGTTGCATTCGGAGTGAGAAACGATGTGGTGATGAGTCTAACAAATGGTTTCAGCTGTATTCTCTATTATCTATCTAATCTTGGCATGTCTAGCGTCATTTGAGGACGAATGTTTCCAAGGGGGGATAATGTTATACCCCGGGAAATTTTTCATTGAAATTTTGTGCGTAAACGTGTTGGGTTCTATCTTCTAGAATGAATTATAAATTTTAAGTTTGGAATATATTAGATTATGACCCACCATTGCGTAGAGTATCGAATAAGCTTTCCACGAAATGTGGATCATCCAAAACGGACACCCGAGCGACGAGTTATGAACATTCCAATCGAACCGTGAATAGTAGTGAACAGTAAAACGTGCAGGAAAAAGTACTGAGGCTGGCGTATTTTTTCTCCAATTTTAAACGATCATAACTCCTTGTACATAATGATTTGGGTGATCTACTATATATCAACGGAAAGATTTGCGAGACCTCTTTCCAATGAAATTGGTTTCATCCAATTTTTCTATCGAAGCAAAAAGTTATGGTCGATCTACTTCAGCCTATCAAAGAAAATTTTTGGGTCAACTTCAAATGATCATAACTCCTCGTACACAATGATCTGGGTGAGATACTATATATCAACAGAAATATATGAGAGTCCTCTTTCTAATGAAATTAGTTTCATCAAATTTGGATATCGGAGTAAAACGTTATGGTTGATCTACTTCAGACTATC
>NW_025835008.1:0-1208 GCF_002878395.1 Capsicum annuum
TGTCTCCTCATAAATGTTGCTCGAATTACCCCAAGCAAGGAAGTGCGTCTCCTTACAAATGTTTCTTGAATTAACTAATCAAGGAAGTGTGTCTCTTTACAAATGCCGCTTGAATTACCCAAACAAGGAAGTGCATCTCCTTACAAATGTCACTTGAATTACCCAACAAGGAGGTGCGTCTCCTTACAAGTGTTGCTTGAATTAATCAACAAGGAAGTACGTCTCCTTATAAATGTTGCTTGAATTACCCAAACAAGGAAGTGCTTCTCCTTACAAATGTTGCTGGAATTATCCAAACAAGGAAGTGCGTCTGCTTACAAATGACGATCAAATTACCAAACAAGGAAGTGTGTCTCCTTATGATAACGCTTGAATTACCAAAATAAGAAAGTGTGTCTCCTTACAAATGTTGCTTGAATTTTCAAAACAAGGAAGTGCGTTCCCTTATAAATATTGTTGGACTTAGCCAAACAAGGAAGTGCGTCTCCTTACAAATGTTGCTGGAATTACCCGAACAAGGAAGTGCGTGTCCTTACAAGTTCCAATCGAATTACCAAACAAGTAAGTGCGTCTCCTTACAAATGTTGCTTGAATTATCAAACAAGGAAGTGCATCTCCTTACAAATGTTGCTTGAATTTCCCATACAAGGAAGTGCATGTCCTTACAAATACCTCTTGAATTACCAAACAAGAAAGTGTGTTTCCTCATAAATGTTGTTGGATTTACCAAATAAGGAAGTGCGTTTCCTTATAAATATTGCTGGAATTACCTAAACAAGGAAGTGCATCTCTTCACAAATATTGCTAGAATTACCAAAACAAGGAAGTGTGTCTCCTTACAAATGCCGCTTGAATTACCATGGGTTTGAATACCAAATATGTGCAGCAACATTGCCTCTTGCATTTGTAGAAGTGAGAATCTTACGGCCCTTGATGTTTCGGCTTTGAAATCCTTGATTCGAAGGTAGCATGTGTTCCTATTTCATATAAAGAAAATTTGTTAGTTTAAAAACATGGTGGTTGATTTGTGGCTTAGATTTTACGGTAATCGCTTTTGCCCCCATAACATTTAACCTTGCTTCCAACCATTAACATAGGTCGTTGACTTGCTGCATCATTGACCCAAACTCAGATTATTAAGAGTGACTTTCAAACAAACACAGTATCTCTGCTTTGCCATGCTCCTCAAATAAACCCTTTGAACCTTG
>NW_025835009.1:0-1344 GCF_002878395.1 Capsicum annuum
TACTATTTTTAGTTTCTTCTATTTTTCATATTTCTTCTGTAGTTTGTGATTTTATTTTTTCTATTTCCTTTTTCCTATCTATTTCTTCATTTTCTCCTTCTATTCTTACCATAGTTGTCAATTTATCTTCTAATTTTAATTCTTTTTTTTCTAACATTAAATATAAATGTTCATCAATTTTCTTATATCTTCTTCCTAGATTAGAAAATACTATTTTTATTTTTAATCATTCGTGATTTTCATATATTTTTTCATCAATTATAAATTCTTCTTTGTTCATTTTATTGTAAATAGTTCATGTTGGTATATATATTCTAAACTATCTATTTGTGATTCTAATTTTGATATTTCATCTTTTTGTGTATTAATTGAGTTTTCACTAACTCCGACAAATATGTTATAATGTAGTCTTTCTATTCTTATTTTTAATTCTTTACGTTTTTCAGAAATAATTTGTTTTAGTTCTTTGTATTTTTGTACTTTATTCATTTAAACCATATTTATAATATCTTGGTGGATATCTAAATCTAACTTTATCATAATTAGGTGGTATGTATCTCATTCTTCTAGATTTTAAATGGATTATTAATTTTGCTTCAATACTAGATATTAAGATAATTAGGTAGACTAATCTTTGTGGGTTTTTTTTATTTTATTTAGACTTATATATTCTGAATAATTACTAATTAAAGATTCTTTAATTTTTCTAAAAGCTTCTCTGTTTTTAAATGGTCTTCTCATAACTAATTCATCCAATCTAAATTCAAACATATATTCTACTGCTGTATTTTTTAAATAACTGGGCTCTGATACCATTAGTAGGGAGTACGGATCTATGCGGATAACTAACTTGTGAAATAGATCAATTATATGAGATATGGAAAAGCAGCAGATACGACAATGAGAAGATATCAACGGAGTAATAATAGAAGACAAGATATTAAATTCATTTTACGTAAAGCTTTTGTATATGCTAGATTTTTAGACTTTTAGCCTTTTTAGCCTTTTTAGACTTTTTAGGCTTTTTGACTATGGTATTAATAATTCTTGTCTCATTAGGAGACCTTTTTAGACTAATTTTAGAAAACATGAAAGAAATGTGAATACTTTTGTAAAGATTCATTGAGTCTATAAATAAGAGGAACCGAAGGCATTGCAAAGCAAGCCTTCATGTGTTGAAGCACAAATACTCTCTCCTGTCCGCAATAAATATTTTGCTTAGTTATTAAAAAATAGATTTATTTCAATGGAAAAAGTTATGGAGGAACAAACCTCAGAAATATCAAACCTACCCGAACAGGTAGGTTTGATATTTCTGAGGTTTGTTCCTCCATAGCTTTTTCC
>NW_025835010.1:0-1186 GCF_002878395.1 Capsicum annuum
ATCTGATGGTCTCTTGAATAATAGCTCTATATTGGATTTCCATTGGTATAATTATTTGCTAATTCTTGAATAATTGTAGCTAGTCCAATGAGTCGTTTATTTGCATAGAAATCAGGTATCTCAATTCTGGGTATCTATGGTTGTTACATAATATCTTCCGGTATAATCATATCTCTGGTTAATCCTATTTTTACAACTTGTATAACTGGTTTTATTTCGTCGTATAATATCTCTGTTGGTGCAGTATAACACTTTATATAAAATAGATTTCCTTTGGTTATTCTTTTATAGGTGGTGAATATTTTATGTAATTCTTCCATAGTTGTTAGTTCTTCTCCGTCTTGGGTGTATATGGTATTTAATAATCCATAGTCAAAACAAGTTTTTATTAAGCTTGGGTTGGTTTTGGGTAGTGCAATTAGCTTGTTGTAACATTGTAATTTTTGGGATATATAATTTGTGTTTGGTTCTTTGATATTTGTAGCTCTAGGGTTAAGGTTTAGGAAAGTTTGTACTCTGTAGATATTTTCTATGTATTTTTGGGCTGTATAGTTGTAAACTTTTTTATCTTGGTTCAGACTATCTCGGTATGTGGTAATTTGTGGGGGTATGAACAAGAGGTCTTTTTGTGTTTTTGGTATAAATGGTTTCTAAAATATCTTATTCATATTCATGTTCTGATATCTTTGTCTACTAACTCCTCTGCTTGTACCTGCAGAAGTAGATTGATAAACGTTATGGGTTTTATGGAGTGTCCCATCGTCTCCTTCTAGCTCTGGAACTTTAATGTCTTCCGATCGACATAGCTCTGCACACTGTTGAGTTAGCTGATTTGTAGCTATAGACTTCAGTTTAACTTCATTAGTCTTTAGCTTTTCTATTTCATTACCCATACTGTCCATTTTCATTAAAAGCGTAGTTAGGGTGTTGAGTATTTTTTCTAGAGTATCCTCTTCTATTGTATCAGTTTGTGTAGCTTTGTCTTGATATCTAATCTGCAATAACATTTTTGTTAGTATTAATTACTTCAATTATAAATGTGAAATTTAATATATTCAAGACTAATCTCCGAATCTCTTTTGTTGTAATTGAATTTTGTATTTCTTTGTTAACCACCAGCGTACCTGTGTATTATCTATTCGTACAATAAACTTGTTATATACAATATATGGCTCAAATGCTAACA
>NW_025835011.1:0-1074 GCF_002878395.1 Capsicum annuum
CCTGTAATTTTGTTTATATATTTTGAATTACAAGGTAATTGTTTTTTTGTTTTTATATTTGGTCGGGTACAATGTAAAGAAAATTAATATAGGATGACTAAAAAACAACTTGAGTTCTCTGTATATTTCATGCTTTGTTACAAGGATTATGTCGTTTATACACCACGTCAGATCTGCAGGTTCCAATACAAAAAGTCTATACATAGGTCTTGTGTGATACTTTGACTCTCATTTATAGAATTCTAATATTATAGAACTACATATGACTCTCCTACGACTATATCTATCGCTATTAGTAAGCTAGTAGAACTTGTTTTGTTTTTTCGTTTTTTTTGAAGTGTGAAGTTTTATTTTTATAAAAGATAATTAAATAATAATTTTTTTAAAAAAATGAAAATACGATTTTATCTAAAGTAAAGTTTTTTAATAAAGAACAAAAAGATCAAACAATATTTTTAACGATTAGTAAGGGGGTGCGGATCTATGCGGATAACTAACTTGTGAAATAGATCTATTATATGTATAATGAATCTATTTTTCTTTGTGTGTGGATATTTCTTAAATTTTGTTTCAATATCTTTTAATGATTTATTCTTTTCGTAAGATGTATTCATTAATTTGTGTAGTTTATTATTTTATCCTATAGTAATTGCAGAGTTACAAATTTCTGTATAATAATTTATCCTAATTGTACTGTAATGTATATCTAATTCTAGATTTTCAATGTTATTTATTATCTTGTGTTGTTGTTTTCGTAGCGAGTTTTTTAAATTATATAAACTATCACATGTACTTTTTTCTAAATTTTCTAAGGTTTCTTCTATCCATATTAATTTTTCTTTTAGATTCTTCATTATTTTTCTAATTTGCTTTCTATAATTAATTTCTTTATTAAGATTGTCTTGATTTTCTCTAGTTTTTCTAATATATTCTAACATCTCTTAATCTGAATAATATCCTTCTGGGTAATTATCCAGGTATAACTGTGCTATCCAATTTATAGTTTCAATTTCATAGTCTAATACTGTTTTTAATATTATTTTCTTAATATCTATAATTTCTATATCTCTAAGT
>NW_025835012.1:0-4437 GCF_002878395.1 Capsicum annuum
CTCCTCACTTTTGGAATAAATCAAGATATCATCAATGAAAACTATGATAAACAAGTCTAGAAACTATTGGAAGACCCTATTCATTAGGTCCATGAAGGCTGCAGGGGTGTTATTCAACCCGAAAGACATGACTAGAAATTCATAATGGTCGTATCTGGTTTGGAAAGCTGTCTTGGAAATGTCTGACTCCCTAACTTTCAATTGATGATATCTTGAACGAAGGTCTATTTTAGAAAAGCACTTAGCACCCTGAAGTTGGTCAAACAGATCATCAATTCTAAGAAACGGATACTTATTTTTAATAGTAACTTTCTTTAAATGGAGGTAATCTATGCACATACGTAGGGAACCATCTTTATTTTGCACGAAAAGTATAGGTGCACCCCAGGGAGAAACACTAGGATGGATGAAACCTTTATCCAGGAGGTCTACTAGCTGCTCTTTCAACTCTTTCAGCTCTACTGGAGCCATTCTATATGGTTGAATAGAGATAGGATGGGTGTGTGGCAACATATCTATGCCAAAATCTATCTCCCTATCAGGTGGTATTCCTAGGAGATCATATGGAAAGACTTTCAGGAATTCATTTACTACAAGGATAGACTGAAGAAAAAGACTTTTGGTGTTAGAATCTTTAACCCGAATAAGATGATACAAGCAACCTTTGGAAATGAGTTTACGGGCCCTAAGATAAGATATGAAGTTCCCTCTAGGTGCTAAAGAGTGCCCTTCCCATTTTATTGCTGGCTCGTTCAGAAAAAAAAAAAAGTAACCTTTCGGGTTCTACAGTCTAGAGTGGAATAACACGAATAGAGTCAATCCATCCCTAGGATAGCATCAAAATCAACCATATCAAGCTCTATGAGATCTACCATAGTATCCCAGCTAAGAATAAACATAACACAATTTTTATATATCCTCCTAGCCACAACAGAATCACCCACCGGAGTGGAAACAGAGAAAGGGTCGGTAATAACTTCGGGCTTAAACCCAAAACCAACAGCCACATATGGGGTCACATAAGAAAAGGTAGACCCGGTATCAAGTAACACATAAACATCACAGGAAAAGATTTGTAATGTACCGGTGACAACATCTAGTGAGGCCTCTGCCTCCTGGCAGTTAGTCAAAGTGTACAGCCGGTTGTGACCGCTTTCAATAGCTGAAGTGGTGCCCTTTTGAGGCGGTGGTGGTGCGGAGGAATTTTCCTAAGATTTTGTACCACCAACAGTCCTTCTAGCAGATAGACAATCCCTCTATAAGTGACCCGGCTGACCACAAATTCATCCCAAACTGTGGGCTCAGCACTTTCTCCCTTCGCATCCTACCACTTGTTATACCACTGATTTGCAACATCCTTGAGCTGATAAGTTGCCAACTCCACCCCTTCTATATCCTCCACATGCATCACCTTAAAGATTTTCTCTATCTCATCCACAAACTCATGTGGATCTTCTTCTACCTTGGTGCCAGTAAACTTAGTCAGGTTCATTCTTATGAACTGACCCACCCTAGTAGCCTCAGATGTAATAGATGCAGACCTAACATCTTCCGATCATTAAGCCTGATTGGCCACCAACTGTGTTAGCATATGAATAGACTGTCTGAATTCTGCATTAGAAATATCCCTCTGAGAAGTCGGGGGATGGTTAACATTAGTCTGTGGAGCCCGAGGTGGATTGGAGGTACTCCCAAAGTAGGAACAGGTTCTAGGGTAGGAGCTCTGTTACAGGTCCGCATCCCATTAGTGGGTTGGACATCATCTGCCTGTGTATTCTGATCGATAGTGCGACGAGGAGGCATGGTCAATTTTTCTGAAAAGCAAAAGAGCATTGATTAGAGGAAGATTAGACTCCAAAGCACAAACTAGATCACAAAGAGAGGAAACATTCCTAAATGCCTAGCAGCCCCCTACTAGATGTGATTTCGCAGACACCCTGGGACCATGAACTGTGCTCTAATACCAAGTTTGTCACGACATGAATCGAGGCCCTGGCCATGATGAGCATCCTGAACCATGAAGGCCCAGACACCCTTCTATCTTGAAATCATATACACTATTCATACATAAATAAGGAAATACAGAAATTATAGCAAGAAGGAATCATGGTCATGAATTTGATATGAATTTATTTTTGAAGAACGAAATCAAAAACTAACTAGGAACATCTGCAAACCGTCTGCAAAATCTCTATTACATACTCTCTAACATAATCTGAAAGTTGGGACAAGACCCCCAGTAGACCAAAACCGTAACCACTAATAATTGTCTGAAAATAAACAGGCCTTCCAAAATATAGAAGGCTCAACAACTGGACTATGTAACTCTGTCTGATGAAATCTACTGCTTATTCGGACCCCTAGACTGAGACTCAGAACCTGAGAGGTAGAGGGGAGGGGGGTCAATACGATGAACTGGTACGCAAAGTAATCCAAAATAAAACTTTTATACAAGTAAAATAGTGGAGAATAAGTTATTAAAACATCATGCATAAATATTTCTCAAAACACATGGGCATTTTTCTGAAAATCATAAATCATTCTTATCAATTCAATGTCTGTTCTTCGTATTACTTCTGAGTTAGGTGGTACTCCCCTACAACTCTGATATTTCATGGGCTATATGAAATCCACCATTGACTCGGCGGGGAAGCCCTCAACCCAAGTATGCTACAAGTGTTGGAGTCTCTGATTCTGATATGCCACACGACACTAGGCCAGTGTAATATAATATACCTAGATCGGTAAATCACGATTTTGGGCAATAAGTTATCTGAACTCGTGCCCTCTTCAATAAACCACCTAACATCTCTTTATGCCTTATTTTAGCCTTCTTTGAACATGCATCATTCTAAAATTCTAAAACATGAAAGTCTAATTTCAGTATTAGTCTGTGTCTATTATGGCATTGTCTGAGTTGGTATCGTCATACCAAGACTTTCCAGTCATTATTTTGAGCCATATATAATTATTTCATTCTAAAACAATTTTCAGTCAACTTGATCATGCATATAGTTTAAGAAGAGTCATATTTCAAATCATAAGTCAAAAATCATGCAAAGGCTTTCCATTTATTCAACAATTTCAATAAGTAGTGGACAACTTCTCTAAAACATTCCTGAAGTTTCTTTGTTTATCAATATCAACATTTAAAATCATTAAAGCATTCCTCTCTCCCATTCTTAATCATCATGAATTTTACATAAGAAAATAGTATCTTGAATCATTTTGTAAACCATGAAATGCAAGGATTCATAACTTGTAAATCAAATAATAAAGTAATGGGAGAGGGAGATTATATATTGCATGCTCTCAATTCACAATTCATGGTTTTCAATGCATACATACATATATTAAATTCAAATCAATTTGGGGGATGGCCTAAAGACCAAAACAATATTATCGAAGCTTCTTAAACATATATGTATTCATAAATTCAAAAACCTCTTTCTTAAAATCATGATTTCTATACCCATGAGATTTTAGAAAAAAACCCCACGTACCTCGATTATGAAGAATAATGGCTGATCCTTGAAGCCTACGATTTGGGGATTCCAAATCTCCGATCAATTTTGAAAGCCCACAGTTGAATCTTGAGTTTCTTAGAGGAGAAGTATATGAACTACGGTTTTTGTTTTGAGGGAAATCTTGAGAATGTCATATATTATGCTTGTAGAGGTCTTAATATCCTGTTTGGACATTTTAAGAGACTCAGAAAAAGTCCAAAATACCCTTGTTAACTTTTGAACAAAACAGGAAAAATTTAAACTGGGAACCCGATCTTATGGGCCACCATAACGCGCCACTTTTGTAGTGACTCGCTGGGAAGTGATGAATGGGAATTTTGCCCACTCTATGATGCGCCACCATCGCGGAGTCTCACTGGAAATTGTCCATCATCATTTACACCCTCTCCACGATGCGCCAAGGATACGAATGACAGTGTTTTATGACTAGGACTTAAATTAACCATAACTCTTTCACCGAGTGTCCGTTTTTGATGAATCTTATGTTGAAGGAAAACTTATTCGATCATCTACGTAATGAAATTAAAATCTAAAGAATTCCATAGGGAAATAAGTATAAATAATTCTATAAGCCAATGCTTGATACTTTAGGGACAAAAATTTATCTAGGAAAAACTTTGGGGCATTACAACAAGTTCCTAAAACCAAGAAGGAGTTTGATGATACTGACAGAAAGAAGATAGAAAAGAATTACAAGGCTAAGAAGATTCGTGTCTAGGGTATTGTCCTAATGAGTACAATAGTATCTCTGCCTGTCAAACTGCTAAGAAAATTTGGGTATGTCTTCAGACGACCCATGAAGGACTACACAGGTTAAGCAGTCTATGGTGGACATACTGAATAATCAGTATGATACATTCACCATGCTGATGATTCTGTGATTTTTTTAGGGAGTGTCCTTGGCACTTCC
>NW_025835013.1:0-2016 GCF_002878395.1 Capsicum annuum
AAAATGTCTTGGGTGTGTGTTGAATCCTTCAAAAGTTGTGCATTTTTGAAGGATCTGACACGGATGCAACAACATTTTTGGTGAATCCAAGCAGCATAGGTGTCGGGGACATGCATATTTGGGAAATGGAAAGGTTCTGTATGGCTTTGTCTTGGAGAGTGCCGTGTTAGGTTTTCTGCTATTGTATTATACAGGATAGTTGATTGACAAACTTTTCTGTTGCTAGGTGAACTGAATGTTTTAAGTTAAAATGTACAATATATTAGGCTACCTAATATAGCTAGGTGTGATGCCCCAAAGTTTTGGGGCCTGTCACTCGCCAGGATTGTGCGTGCCAACTAGGCCGCAACCTTGTCAGCTATGCAGGCAGCATGTGCTGTGGGAATATGCTGAAGTCGAAGATGAGGCAAAGGGGCATAACATGAGGCAACAAGCATCTATATATGTTGCATGACATGTCCTAAGAGTGAGGCAAAGGGGCATAACATGAGGCAACAAGCATCTATATATGTTGCATGACATGTCCTAAGAGTGCCAACGTGATTTGGAGAGGGCTTGGTGTGAGCCCAAGGGGGCGGAGGCATGGTGAGGATCGTGTGCGGTGTTTGATGTCAGCGCCGTGCCATTTTGAGCTACAAGTGGAATCTAAGGATTCCGGTTTAGAGAGATGTTATTAAGGGTACCTTATGTATGCTTACCAAATTTGGGGTCGTTTGGAGTCCGTTTGGATAGGGGCTTGACTTGGCCAAAGTCTAGTGGCATTGTCGTAATTTGCTGATTGGTCCGAAGGTAATAACTCGTTCAATGTGTATGGGAATGGGGTGAAACTTCATGGAGGTGTGAAGGAAGTCAAGAGAAAAGAGTAGGAACAAACGATACCCAATTTGAAGGTCGGATGAATGATCTAAGCCCCAGTATGATTCTCGAGCAAAATGATGTCTAGTGGCGGACATTGAGATTATTTATTTTAAGCATATATAAAGGGGGTATGCATGGTGACAGCCTACCAGCCTCCCCCGGGTGTGTCGATAGATGGCCACCCCAAGTGTGCTGCCTTGAAGGACAACCTCAAGGGCCTGCCTTGGCATGTCAAAGGAATGCGCAAGGCACTCATAAGGCTCGGGAACCCTATGGGCAACGCAGGGTCGGGTGGACTAGCGTTAGGCGCCCGAAAAGGCTAGAGGTTGGCTATATGAACCGACAAGCCCCGTGGGCTATCTAAATGATGGAAGGATGTCTCCAAGCCGATAGAGCAATCGAGATACTATCCCCAAGAGACTCGTGAGCTAACTTGTGAGCTTGGTCAAGGTTCAGCCAAGCGAGCAAGGGTCTGTTGGCCTAGACGCGCAATTGTGGGGCGACACTGTGCTATGGAAGTTAGATGCAAGTTGCGTGGGCTATGTTTGGCTATGCCATAACACATGAGAGGGCATATCTAAGAAAGACACTTAAGACAAAGGTCAAGGATTGAGGGTTGCCCTACTCGGGCGAAGCAAAGGTCAAGTGCACATGCACGAGGCGATGTCAAGCTTGAGGATAGGACCAGGCATGCGATGGCAATGCTTAGGCCAAGGCGAGGGACGAGTATGTCCGTAGCCATCCCCAGGAGCGCATATGGATGAGATCCAAGGATTAAAGGTGCGCCAGAAGAGTTGTTTATACGTTGGCCATGTCAGCCGGTATGTCGATCGAGCGGCACCAAAGGGGGCAAGCCTCTGAGGCGAGCTTCCCACAGGCACAGGATCGTGCTAAAGACCTGGGAAAGGAGGAAGGCTGGCCCATAGTTGGGGGAACCATGGGCGCCGCACGGGCAAAATTGTGTGCCGCTGACACGTTGAAAAATGAGCCCGTGACAAGTGGTATCAGAGCATAGAATTGAGAGCAGATTGTGAATGTTATTGCAGCAATCACGTCAAAGCATAGATTGACATTTATCGTGCTCATGAAGATCGTTTGAGACGATGCTACCTTGTAAAGGGAATTGGTTGTATGTTGAGACGCTTGAGTTAGCTATGT
>NW_025835014.1:0-2942 GCF_002878395.1 Capsicum annuum
GCTGGTCAAGAATATGTGCCCAATATTTTTAAATGGATCACTTTTGGGCCCATAAGTTGTAATAATTAACCCTAGATTATAAACAGGAGTTCTATTTCATTTTCTTGAACAACTTTGATGCTAACGAACTATTATTCTCTTGTGAGTGTGTATGAGTTTGGATTAGCTTGTGTTGAAACTTTGTTTAGAAACATTGGTTTCTTAGAAATCGATTCCCTTGTGATCGACGTATGATTTGGTGCTTGGTTTGGATTATTGAATTAAGGATTAAGGGTTTAACATACTCTTTGTTTGCTTTCAGTTACATTCTTGTGTTTATATTCTTTCTCGTTCTATCTATCCTTTTATCTTTCACTCCTCATATCGTATTTAGTTTTCATTTTTGTAGTTTTCTCTAGTATCATATATTTCTTATTAAACACTACTCCATTCATCCTAATTTATGTTGTACCATTTGACTTGACTTAAAATTTAACAAAGAAAGGAAGAATTTTGAAATTTTTTATCTAAATCACTCCTTGACTATTTGTGTGGCTAAAAATCATTTCATTAAAGATAAAAGAAGAATTTTAAAGTTAAATTATTTCTAAATATAGAAATGTGACCTTTTTAGGGATAGACTATAAAGAAAAGTGTGTCGTATAAAAATATAGTTATTATAAAAAATAATTTTATAAAGAGTTTACTACTATAATGAATGTCATTGCTCTTATCGATAGAATGTTATTATAAAATTCAGTTCTAAGAAAGTTAGCTTACTATAGTAAGATATTATCATAATAAATTGTTATTATAATATGGTCTGTATAATAAATTTATGTATATGCATTTACTTAATATTGTATGAATTTTTCTAGAAAATTACATTGTAGTAGGTTAACGTTATCCCCTTTTTGCCCTCTTAAATGCCCCTGACAACACACGGTGGGATTTATGTCCCTGTATTCACCCATTATTCCTTCATTAAAGAGCATGTATGAAGATTTAGACATTTTAAGAAGACCCATGACAAGATCTCAAATAAGAAAATTTCAAGACATGCTCAATGTCCTGAAATTAGTAGTTAAAAAGTGTAATTGATGGAAAAAGAGCTCCAGTCAAATAAATATATTTTCTTCATGTATTATCTATATAGAGGTACAAACTAAAGTAAAAATGAGGTGGAATGTGCTTCCAAATTAAAGACCACAGATCGTAGTACTCTGTTGCCCACAAGCCGTGACTCCAACCTAAGATTCATGGTATGTGGACTGGTCTGCCATCCTTTCTTAATTAAATGACCATTGAGCTAATTGATTGAAAAGAATAAAAATATACAAAATTTGGGTTGGCCTAAAGTGTCAAAGCCCCCCAAAATTAAACAAAACAACAAAAAGACAAAAAAATCCTAAACAAGTTAGAAAAGTAGAGTAAAATATCTGAAGCATCCTAGAAGTTGTCACACTCCGAATTAGGGCCTGGCCGTGACGGGTATCTCAAGTCCCACGTGGATCAGAGATCACCCTCTTCACCTTACGAACCAAAACAACATCCTCAAATAACGGATGAATTCCGAACATATAACAAGATAGCGCATAATAAAACTAATGATAATTCATTATATGCCTATACCAACCACCGATAACCGGACAAACGTCCATCACCAAACAATCAACCACACCACCCAAGTCCATAATAATCCAACAAAGCCTCTACAAATGGAAGGTCAATAAAATGTCAGGACATTTCCCTGACAACAGCCAAAACCAATATCAAAAAGATAGTCAAAACGTAAAAAGGAAACCACGATATGAACTGGAGTCTTTCAAAGTATGGAAGCTCACCACTTCAATCTTACTCGCTAGCTGATCCCGAATCCATGTCACTGAGAAGGATATATGGAAGTGTGTCTATTTCCTGCATCGCGTAGGGATACAATGTTTGAAGATGGTTAGCGGCTGGAGTGCTAGCATGTAACTTAGGGATAGAGGAACAAAATAATTCCATGATAATAGTTGAAAACCTATACAACATTCAATGCATAATATCATATAAAGTATATATACATATAATACCACACGCCGGGGTAGGGAGCAAGGCTTAGTATGAACTTCAAAAACATTAACCTGGTTTATGTAGCGTGACCGTCATGTAACCAGGCACCCACGGGTTATATAGGCCCAGCTCCCCCTAGCTGGAAGGGCCCCAGTGTGTGTAGCCACACGAATCAGATAATATCCCTATATGTTTTATGAAAGACTTGATCCTCCCGACATCGTCAAGGTGACTTAAGAATCAATGTATACAATATAGGGGACTCAAACCTCCCGATCATTTAGACACCCGCACTAGCTACCGTGGTTTCCAGTGTTAGTCCATTTGTAGGGGGGTGCGCGGATTAAATTGATTTATTAGGTTTCTAGTGAATCTATTTTTATTTGTGCGTGGATATTTTTTTAATTTTGTTTCAATATCTTTTAATGATTTACTTTTTTCGTAAGATATATTCATTAATTATTTTATCCTGTAGTAATTGCAGAGTTACAAATTTCTGTATAATAATTTATCCTATCTGTACTATAATGTATATCTAATTCTAGATTTTCAATGTTATTTATTATCTTGTGTTGTTCTTCTCGTAGAGTTTTTTAAATTATATAAACTATCACATGTACTTTTATCTAAATTTTCTAAGGTTTTTTCTATCCATACTAATTTTTCTTTTAGGTTTTCCATTATTTTTCTAATTCGATTTCTATAATTAATTTCACTATTTAGATTTTCTTGATTTTCTCTAATTTTTCTAATATATTCTAACATTTTTTAATCTGAATAATATCCTTCTGGGTAAATTTCTTCGTATAACTGTTCCAGACAATTTGTAGTTTCAATTTCGTAGTCTATTACTTTTTCTAATATTATTTTCTTAATATCTATAATTTCTATGTTTTTAAGTATATATG
>NW_025835015.1:0-1424 GCF_002878395.1 Capsicum annuum
ATATTTGTGATAAGTCGTCAGACTCCTAATAAGGTATCACGAATGTCATCATCTAATCTGAGAAATTGTTGAACTCTGTGATTTTATTTCCATAATTAGGGTGAACTATTTAAAGCATAGTTTAGGATTTTCTAAGAAGTTCGGAACCTGTTTTGGGACACACGTATATTGTTATTTTTTTCTCTAGTTTCTTGGCTTGAACAAAACAATTAACTTTGAAGAGATTAGCATCAATATTTTGGAATTTCTACTTTGATCTAATCTGAGAATCACTCATTGCTATTCATCTTGTTGTAAGTTCATCTTTCAAATTATAAATTCAACTTGTTGTATCGATTATTACATTACGAGTGGCTAAATCCCTTTAACCTGAATTATGGGATCTATGGGTTAGGTCTTGGTAAGTTGCTAAGTGTTTAAGATTCTAAAGGTAATAGGACTCTTTGACAATTCTGAGGTTTTAATTATTGTTTATTGGTTTCAAACGATAGATAGCACCTGCTTTGATTTGCTTGAGATAAGAAATCAACTATAGTAGGAAGTGAATTATTGACAGGGACTTGGAAGCTACCAACCTTCCGTTTAATAATTGACGTTGTAACATGGTTAATTAACCTGAGGTGAAGTCTGATCAGTGAATATAAATTCCCTAAGTCCGAGAGGATTAGGTAATTAAATGCTTAAGTAGGTCGAGAGACATTTAGGCATTACTTTGATAAAGACAATCTGTGTTCGTACTTATCATGAGAATCTTGAATCACTATTAGCATCTGTCAAGTACCAAAACCCATAGTGAACATAACTCTGGTTTTTCATAAACTCTTGATTACAAACGTTGAAACTAAAGTGACCAACAATTATTTGCTAATCTCTAAAACCCCCATTTTTTCTTTTCGTATCATCTGTTTGAATTCAACTTGTAGCTATAGTTTCAAATTAGTTTAATCGCCACTCACATTGTTACCTGTGGATTCGACACCAACTCCAAAAATTGGGTAAATATATTGACGATGACCACCTTGCACTAAATTAATGTGTAAGTTGAGCGTTATCAAAAATGGCGCCGTTGCCGGGGAACAATTTGGTATATTGAGTTGGTTTGGAATTTTAGCCTACTCTCTTGAATTCAAACTTGTAAATATTTATTTTTAGTTTTCTTTTATTTTTTGTGTTAGGTAGATTTTTATTTTAGTTTACTTATTACTATGGCATCATGTAATGAACATGAGCTTAGTGTTTGGAAATCTTATCTTGATGATACATATCCATATTGTGATGGACCTCACTTTTGGCAAGATTATAGATATGCTCCCCAGAGAGAGATGTGTGCACCATTTTTATCCTACCAGGAGTATAATTATTCTTTATGTAGTGGTCAAGATGGACATTGGAGTGATTGCCCAAATTCCCCCTCCCCCTATTGC
>NW_025835016.1:0-1142 GCF_002878395.1 Capsicum annuum
AAAAAAGTATAATAACTGCCATAAAAAGAAATTTAATATACCAAAAGTTTAAATTTATAATAAGTGTGAATTATTCAGTAGCAATAATAGATAAAAATATAGATAAATCATTCATGTTATATTGGAAAATATCAATAATAGAACAAATGTAACGCCCCAAAATTTGGGTCCCGGGACATCACACGGTGCTTAGAGGCGCAAGTGACCCGAAGCTAACCCTCTTACTGGCATAACTCATAAACAACTTGATCAATATAAACATGAACTTTACAAGATTACAACTCTACTTTTACAAATGAAACTGAAACTGAATACTTCAACTTCTACTAACTGTCTATGAAGCCTCGACTGGTACTGACTTTAGATAGATGGGTCATGACTCCCAACTACCCAATCTCAATACGACTAAAGTAAGAAAAATACAACACTTCTCGAACTGTATAACTGACTCATGCCCTCGAATCAAAAGGACTCATCACCTGCTGACTGAAAGCTGCGAACTGACTGAATGCGGTATCTGCGCTACTACTTCCATCTACATTACAAGACACTGTACTATATAGAAATATATGGGGGTCATTACTTTAAGAAATGTACTGAGTATGTGGGGGTACAATGCAACATTATAAATAATATCATAAATGATTATGAAAATCATGCATACTGATGATAACGACTTTCTTTGCTTGAATTAACTAAAATATATTCCTTGTAAATCATCAATAGTAATATAAACATTATAAATCTCATAAATCATTATACTTAACTCAAACTCTTTAAATCATGACTTAGACTGACTCGGTAACTTATGAAACTTGAACTCTTATGGACTTGGGAGTTTTTTATAACCAACATAACTATACCATGTGAGCCGCATGGAGTCCAACGTTTTGTCGTCCTAAGGAGAGAACCCTACATTGGCAGGGGTGTCGTACTCTTGCCAAGGAGTACAACCTCAATTTCTCAATCATAATCCCATTCTCGGCCTCTGGCCCACAATCATCAATATCAATCCTACGATGGCACGTAGTTTTGGGAAACTATCATATTTCCCGCTCGGTGCTAAATACTCCTCCCAGACTCAGCTCAGAACGTATTAGGAAATCCACCTTAATCAATATCAATTCATGGGTCCATTATAA
>NW_025835017.1:0-1151 GCF_002878395.1 Capsicum annuum
AATAAAATGTTCACATTTCAAGTACCTACAATTAATCACTTTCAAATAACTAATTCACTTAACAAGTTACCAAAGAAAACTTAATTAAAAATGAAAAGTTTACATTTCACGTACCGACACTTAATCACTTTCAAGTCACTTATTGACTTTACAAGTTACCTTACTAAACTAAATTCTAAATGAAAGGTTCACATTTTAAGTACCTACACTTAATCACTTTCAAGACACTAATTCACTTTACAAGTTATCAAAGAAAACTAAATTCAAAATTAAAGGTTTGCATTTCAAGTACCTATACTTAATCTCTTTTATGTCACTAATTCACTTTATAAGTTATCAAAGTAAACTAACTTTAAAATTAAAAGTTCGCATTTCAAGTACCTACACTTAAACATTTTCAAGGCACTTAATCAATTTAGAAGTTACCAAACTAAACTAAATTTCAAATGAACAGTTCACATTTCAAGTACCTAAATTAATCACTTTCAAGTCACTAATTCAATTTACAAGAAAGCAGACTAAATTAAATTCAAAACATAAAGTTCACATTTCAAGTACCGACACTTTATCACTTTTAATTCACTAAGTCACTATACAAGTTACCAAACTAAACTAAATTCAAAATAAAAAGTTCTCACTTTTCAAGTATTTACAATTAATCACTTTCAAGTCTGTTATTTACTATATCTCTTACCAAACTAAACTAAAATCAAAAGGAAAATTTCATATTTCAAGTACCTACACTTAATCACTTTCAAGTCACTAATTCACTTTACAAGTTATCAATGGAAACTAAATTCAAAATGAAAGGTATGCGTTTCAAGTACCTACACTTAATCACTTTTAAGTAACTAATTTAGTTTACAATTATTCAAAGTAAATGAAATTTAAAAGGAAAAGTTTGCATTTCAAGTACCTACACTTAAATGCTTCAGGTCACTTATTCCCTTTACAAGTTACCAAACTAAACTAAATTTCAAATGAAAAGTTCACATTTCAAGTACCTACACTTAAACACTTTCATGTCCCTAATTCTCTAAACAAGTTATCAAAGTAAATGAA
This sequence comes from Capsicum annuum, assembly GCF_002878395.1. Classification (NCBI taxonomy): domain Eukaryota; kingdom Viridiplantae; phylum Streptophyta; class Magnoliopsida; order Solanales; family Solanaceae; genus Capsicum; species Capsicum annuum. The sequence goes on from NW_025835017.1 coordinate 1,063, forward strand.
ATTCAAAATGAAAAGTTCACATTTCAAGTACCTACAGTTAATCACTTTCATTTCACTAATTCACTTTACAAGATACCTTGCTAAACTAA
>NW_025835018.1:0-1006 GCF_002878395.1 Capsicum annuum
ATCATCCAAAACGGACACCCGAGCGACGAGTTATGAACATTCCGATCAAACCGTGAACAGTAAAACGTGCAGGAAAAAGTACTGAGGCCTATCATATTTTTGCTCAAACTTTAAATGATCATAACTCCTTTTACATAATGATCTGGATGATCTACTATATATCAACGGAAAGATCTGCGAGTCATTTTTCTGATGAAATTGGTTTTATCCAATTTTTTTATCGGAGCAAAAAGTTATGGTCGATCTACTTCAGCCTATCAAAAGTAAATTTTTTGGTCAATTTCAAACGATCATAACTCCTCGTACACAATGATCTGGGTGAGATACTATATTTCAACGGAAAGATATGAGAGTCCTCTTTCTAATGAAATTGGTTTCATCCAATTTGGATATCGGAGTAAAACGTTATGGTTGATCTACTTCAGACTATCAAAACAGTCCACCAAAGGACAGATTCGAGAATTATTTGATTTTTAGGGGCGTTTTGGTCATTCCCCCTCACCCAAAATCTGTTCAAACCCTATATTAAAGCCTATTAGAAGCATTATATGTTATATTTCATCAAATACCCTCAAAAAGAAAACCCTAAGCTCCTACATCCAACTTTAAGAACCTCCAAAGTTCACCATTAATTTTGTAAATTTATTCAAGATTCCAAGTTCCTAGTTCAAGAACTCCAAGAACCATCATTCAAAGGCACGATTAACATCTCAAAAATGAGTATCGATCCAAAGTTCATCATTCAATGTATGTGGGGTTTTTCATCAAGAAGTCTCTTTCGTTTTTGTGCCCAAAAGTAATTTTCTTTACAAGGGCATGATTTTATTTGATTTTTTATGAATTTGAAGCATGAACCCATATCTTATGATGATTATTATAAAATCTTGATATTTATGATTTTGACAGATGAATTGACAGGTGTGGTGATATAAAACATGAATCTTGAACGATATTTATCATGATTCTGATATTTGGGTCGTGAATCCCCATTGGAAATTGTGTTTTT
>NW_025835019.1:0-15946 GCF_002878395.1 Capsicum annuum
TTAATAACGCATCTCTCCAGAAAGATATTGGTAAATTTGTTTGCGCCATCACGGATCTTGTCATATCCAATAATGTTCTATTCCTCCTTTCGGATACACCATTTTGTTGAGGTGTATAAGGAGTAGTCAATTGTCTGATAATGCCTTTTTCAATACACAGTTCTTCAAACTGTTTTGACAGATATTCATGTCCTCTATCGGTTCTTAGTGCCTTTATACTTTTATCTAATTGATTCTCAACTTCATTCATATATTTTTTGAAGCATTCAAGTGCTTCTGATTTATGAGATATCAAATAGACATAACCAAAACATGTGAAATCGTCAATGAATGTAATGAAATATGAAGCACCAGTCCTTGCCCTCACATTCATTAGACCACAGATATCAGAATGGATTAATTGCAATGGGAATTCGGCTCTTTTAGCCTTCCTAAATGGTTTACGTGTAATCTTTCCAGCAAAACAATTTTCATAAGTTGGCATTTCAATTTTGGAGAAAGAACCTAGATGTCCTTCCTTTGCCAATCTATTCATTCGATCTTGCCTTATGTGACCTAATCTAGCATGCCATGTAAGTAATTCAACATCATTATTACTAGAATAACATGACATTACACAACGGTCAACATAATAATTATAAGTTGAAGGATTACAATCTAAAACAATAAAGCGGTCATAGCGATGTCCAAAATCATAAAAACACATTATCTAGAGTAATTCTTACATAATTACGACTAAAGAACAAATAAAAACCAACATCTGAGAGAACAGGCACAGACACTAAGTTTCGTAGAATTTCTGGAGCATATAGGACGTCATGCAACATTAAAGACCGGCCTTCACGCAAATCTACTTTGCAAGTGCCAATCTCTTTGACTTCAAGTCTTGCATTATTTCCTACATAGATACACCTTGATCCAGGTGAAACTCGACGAAACTCCACAAATGCTTCTCGATCTCGGCTCACATGGTCAGTGGATCCTGAGTCTACAATCCACATAGGATAAGATTCAGTCAATAAAACAGTGCTAGAAACATATGTAGCACTTAGAGATGCATTTAGAAATACTACCTTTTTCCCTTCAGGACATTCACGAGCAAAATGCCCCAGATTTTGGCAATTGTAGCACTTCATCTTGCTCTTGTCTTTCTTCTTGAAAAACTTTTTCTTCTTCTTGAAGTTTGGCTTGTTCTTTTTCTTAGAGGGTCTTTCTTCGGTCTCTTTACCCTTCCCGTTCTTTTTACACTTCTTCTTATGCTTGAATCCTGAAGAGTCCTTACCACTTGATTCATCCATAAAGGCATAGAAGTAGCTTTAGCAACATCAAGCCTCTCATCTTCAAGTTCTACGTAACGTGCAACATCAGAAAAAGTTTTGATGCTGTCATTGTGGGTTAAGTTGACCTTTAGGTGTTCCCAACTATTGGGAAGAGATCGGATCACTGCCTAAACCTATTGTTCATTTGAGAGAACATGACCAACACTTTTGAGTTGAGCTATCATATTCGACATCACCGTTAGGTGTTGTTTGATGTTCTAATCATGATGCTTCTTGTAAGTGTCAAACTTGATAGTCAGCTATCTCAGGCGGGTAATAGAAGTACCCCCATATGTTCCTCGTAAGTGTGCCCAGATGGCATTGGCAGTAGAAAATTCCTCACACTCATGTATAAGGTCATCAACCACAGAACTTACTATGATTCCACGTGCAATGGAATCAGCCTTTTTCCAAGCTTTATAAGCTTCAAGGTCTCTCCTGTGTTGTGCAGTATTGCCCTCTTCTAGTAGACTTAAGACATGGTTAATACCTTCGAGAGCATTTTGCTCTTCTAGTACATACCTCATCTTACGACTCCAAATGTCGTAGTCCTTTTGCATAGCCCTTTCATTCCGTAACAAATTTTGTGTCGCCTTGGGGACATCATTTCATATGATCTCACGACCTTGAAAACATGCCCTTCGATGACGTGCTCTTCTACCTTATCTCTTTGCTTGATATTCAGAACTCCCACTTGGAGTGATTTGAGTTTGTTCCCGTTCATCCATTTCTGAAATAGGAATCAAGAAACAATTAAGAATGGATTTACCACTCAATATGATGCTTATGTCACAATTCATCATAGAAGATTAAATCTGTTAAATTATTATGAACTAATTAAGGCAAAAAAAAATATCAAGACTAACCCAGTCACTTATTTTTATCACTTTAATGAATAATGAAAAAAGTTAATAATAAAAAATTATCCATAAGTACTGTTGATATAACAGGTTCATTTAATTTCAAAACACTTATTCTTAGAATAAAAGGGAAAAAAAGGAACGGAGCCTTCAGTGGAATTAACAGGAAACAGTTCTTTATCTTTCATCAATTTTTCCACTAACCCCCTTGGCAGAGAAGACACAATACTTTTTCATAAACTAGTTTTGAAAAAAAAAACTCCTATTCTTTCACAAGACAAAGAAGAAAGTAGGACAAAACCATTCTCCTTAATGGTTTATTTAACTAATTTGGAAGGCGACAACAAACAATTCAATCAGGAAGTCAAATTGACACAACTTTTCTAGAATCACAATTCTGTACCGTATAGTCAACAAACCAAAAAAAAAAACTTCGCAATATGCCACAAATTGGGGCTAGTATTTTGATTTGCATTGGATTCATATTCCCCGATTTAGATCTGGTCATATATGCTCTCTAACAGGTATTTTCTATTTTTAATAACATGAGATACACTTAAACTTGACATTAAAATTACGCAAAACGGAGCAGTTTAAGTGGCGCATCGGACCAGACTTGGCGGCGCCTTTGATCGGATCAGTGATACGGCTGACCGGAGACCAAAACTTTTATTTACAGGTATGTGCTAAATCATTTTTCTATCTCGACACTTTAAAATCAAGATATTACACACAAACTTAAGGCAATGAACCTTGCTATGATACCATTGATAGCAAATTCAGAATAAAAACAGAGTGTATGTACCTTAATCTGTAGCAGCGGAAGTGTTGAATTTGCTACTGATATAATTGTCCCAAGTCAATCTTCGTCTTTCAAGAAAACAGAGAGTAGATTCACAAACTAAAAGCTTTTTATTTGGATTTTTGTTGATATTTTTGTTACTGTCCTAATTTTGTTTTTGTTTTTATCCGTATCTTTTTTACAGAGGAAGAAGCCTATATGTATAGGAGTAATTTGGATGGATAAACAGTTACTCAGTAACTGTTCCCCCTTATTTTTCAAAATTTAAATACTCCCTGCTTATCTTCCACATATCAGATAATCAAAACAATTAAAGACTGGGTCGGGTAGGGTCAGTCCACATGGACGGCCCATGACCCGTAATCTAACAGTTACAGAAAGTAATATGGAGGAAGCTCATCAGGTCAGCTATAGGATTTATACATTACAACAATATACCTAGTGATATAATTGGTTCACAACTTGTAAGCAATGTAAAATAGCAATAGTGTGACTGTAATGTCACCTAACTGATACAAGGGTGATTTGACTTAAACTAGGCAGCAGTAAAGAAAAAAAATTGAATATGCGGTCATGCAGAGTTCTAATGGAAACTCTTACAATAACACAAGATGTATGAACTCAAAAGGTTTCTTCCTAATGTCAAAACACACATGCTTTCTGATACGTAAATGAATAATAATTTGAATTTACCAGGAAAAGAAAGACCACTGGAAATAACATATAAAGAAATCTAAAAAAATTCCCGTAGGATAGATAATAAAGGCAAAAAAATGACCAAATTTTCTCCGCAAAATAAAAATAAAATCACAGGCATACAACAAGAACAAATAATAGAACTTGAACTTAGAAAGATCGTGAACGAAAGGCTTGAACTCATCTGAACCCTTAATTGGCAACAGTTTCCATCAGAAGGTTCTATCTCAGGATTAATAAGATGCGAAAGGAAACCAGCCAGCAAATTGACCATGAGTAAACCTAATAATATGTAGCAAAGTAGAGTCCTTAAACATAATGAATCCGAAGAGCATAAAGGAGTGCCAAGCCAGTGGTCACAATGCACCTATATAATACGTGAGGATTAGTTTTATCTAAGTAATACTGGAAAGGATCTGCAGGTTGAAGTGTCTTTTGGTCTGAAGCTGCAGGCGCTGATGCACCCATCTTCCCCAACAACGTCCAAAACTGCAGTTGTTGATGCACTATCTTCCACGACAATGTCCAAAGGTGCAGCTACTAATTCACAATCATCCATAACAACGTCCAAAGCTGCAGAAACTGATGCACCATCAACAACGTCCAAAGCTGCAGAAACTAATGCACCATCATCCACAACAACCACCATAAAAGCACAACTTTACAATCCTTGAAGTGTATATAACAAAGAGGTAAGATCAATAAGGGTAAATACCACGCTACAAGAAACTATTTCATTGTTGCTAAGAACAAAAAGAAAATTATTTCATAGTAGTTAGTTACAAAAATAGCACAAAGCTTAGAGTAAATTCCCTGAATGGTCACTCATGTTTGAGAAATTGCCTAGAAATATAATTTTTGTTTTATTTAAGACAAAAATATCATCCAACTTTTCTTATTTTCCTTAAAATATACTCAACATCTCAAAATCTTTCTCTCTCCTACTTGGAAAGTAATGTCATTAAATTTTTTTTTTTTTATAAATGTATAACTTATAAAACTTATTTAACAAAAGGTTTATCTTATTTCTTTTTTAAAATAATTTACATATGACATATTAATCATTGAGGATTAATTTAATTACACCAAAAATTTGGGTTATTTTATTTGATATGTACTCTTCAAAATTTATTTTATTTACTTATTTATTTCACCACGTAATAATAGTTTTAAAATACAGGTATTTATACAAATTAGAACAATATTTTCTTTTGTCATTTATTTTATATACTAAAAATTCTTAAAAAGTAAAAGAATTAAAACGATGAATTTCATATTTTAGACATTAAGTTTGTTATTTATATGAGAATAAAAGAATAATTTCGCATTTTCTGGAGGAAAGAAAAATTATGTAGCCTTGAAACAAGTAAATTTTTTAAGAAATATTAACAAAATGATACCTTCTTCAGTACTATTGCAAATGAATTTTTAAAATATTACTCAATTAATTATTCTTTGCTTTTAATGGATTTAGAATGAAGTACGGGTATAAATTAGTGTTTAATTGTATAATAAAATAAAATATAAATATAATGATCACAAAAAAAAAACTAAATAAACTAAATTAAAAATAATAATTTTTTTTTAAATTTTTATGTCTTATCTTACAGATTTACTTGATTTATTTATGGGCAACTACTTGTAAAAAATTTACAAAAAAAAAAGTTAATCATATTTTCACTATATATTCATCAAAAATTATCTTGCTTAAAAATTTTCAAGTAATCTATGTCCAAATTAAATTTTTCAGGTAATAATACATATTAAAATTTTCTTATTGAATTTTATTTGGCAACAAAAAATATCGTAGGTTTGCCATCAATGTTTTTAAAGAACAACTTATATTCTTTTATTCTCTATGTCTCTATATTTGAAGGTAATATAATATCTTTGGATTATATTAATCCAAAAATTCTTTTGTATAATCCAAAAATGTAAATTTTATCATTTTATTCTCATATAAATAATAAATTTAATGTCTAAAATATAAACCCGTCGTTTTTATTTCCTTTACATTTTAAGAATTTTAATATATAAAATAAATAACAAAAAAAAAATTAAATGAGTACTGATTTTTATAAGTACTTGAGTTTTAAATATTATTAAGTGGTGAAATAAATAAGTAAATGAAAGAAACTTTGAAAATTACATATCAAATAAAATAATTCAAGCTTTTGTGTAATTAAATTAATCTTCATAATTAATATATCATGTGTAATTTAAAAAAAAAGAAATAGGATAAAAACTTTAGTTAAATATGTTTGATAAGTTAAATCGATCTATTTATATAAAAAATGAAATTTTAATGACATGGCATTTCAAGTTGGAGAGAGAAGGTTTTTGAGGTGTGAAATATATTTTCAGGAAAATAGAAAGAGTTGGGTGATATTCCTATCCTAAATGAAACAAAAATGATATTTATAGACAATTTCCCAAACATGGATGACTATCTGGGGAATTTACTCCAAAGCTTATACTGCTCAATGTCATGAGCACTTAGAGTTTTGGAAAAACGATTGTTTGAAAGTAAAAACACTCTCCAAGAAGACTGAATTTCCAATTTATTTGTGTTTGAATGAGATTAGCCCGAAAAGACCAAATGGACAAAGAGAATTCCTATAAATATTTAGAGAGAGTCCATTCATTCATTAGACCGAACAACAACAGTAAGGTGTACGCAATCTATACCACTACTTCAGAGGTGAAGTAAGGAGGTTGTTTTCGATAGACCCCCAACTCATTAAACCAAACAAAAAAAGCTATAATGTTAAGCAACTAGGGTGGTCAAAGGCTCAAAATAAACAATCTATAGAAATCCACTTGCAATCAATAAGGGTGAAAGCATAATAGTGAAAAGGGTAGCCTAGTGCAATCACTATATGCGAGGTCAGGTAAATAGTACAATAGTGAAAGTTGATATTCTCTTTGTTGTGTAAAGATTGTAATGAATATTGAATTAGAGTAAGATCTATTTGTTGAGTGTTAAAAGCAGTAAACTTCATACAAGTTAAGCTACCAATTTACAGCACGACAAGAACATTAAAGGGTAATTCTAAATCCGTCTCATAGTTTTTAAGTTAACAACATTATAAGAAACAAAAGTAAGCACTCCTGAATTGTAAGTGCACCACCATCATCCATAATAATCTCCATAAACAAGAACTTGACAATCCTTGAAATGCATATAACGAAAGGGTAAGGTCAATGAGGGTAAAATTTCACACTATAAGCAACTATATATATATACATTTTCAAGAATAGTGAACCCATTAAGAACAAATAAAAGAGTTTAGGAATCTCAATTTCATTGCTGCAACGAACAAAAAGGAACATAGTTTATAGTAAGAAGTTATAAAAATCACAGAGATCTTATATTGTTCACATTCATCGGCACTCAGGATTTAGGAACCTGACATGAAGGAGGCTCCAGTAGTTGGCTGGAACTTGCTGGATAGTATAACGAGAGTTGAAAGTATCTCGAAAGTTGAAAGGAAAAGAAAAAGTAAGAGAATGGTAATCTGGAGTTGGTTTTCCTTCACTCAGCCATGTATCTCTTATCCCACTTCTGCATTTTTGGTCATGGAACTAAATTTAGAATGATAGAGGAAAAAGAACTGTTTAAAGTTCTATCTACAAAAGTAGCATTCCATCAACAGTTAAACTGTTTGTCTCCAACTGTTAGGGCATCCTCTAGCATGTTGCACCTCAATAGATGTTTAACACTCTAAGAATAATTGCAAAGAACTCTACTTCCTAAAAAAATCCAAAAGCATCAGCAGACTCCAATCGTGGTAATAACGTGGCATCAGTTTCATACTGGGATAAATACCATCTTCCAGGTTCTGCTAAAATTCTCTTGTCAAGATTCAGAAATTCTCATTTGGAGTTCCCATTTGGATCAAGGTTGTTCGAAATGCAACTGGCATCAACCATACCCAAGAGAAAACTGTACTTTCACAAGTAAGGATCCAAATTATCCAAAATTGCATCAGCAATGCATGCTTGAATGTTTTGAAACATTAGGTATTGCAGAAAATTGCCTGTACAAGTTGTACTTCAACTTTTTATTCGCACCAAGATAGTGGAAATCAATAGTTCCAAAAAACTAAGCAGAACTAACAATCATGTGATTTCACAGTTCAAAAAATGCTCACTTGAACTCAAGCAAAGAATAATTTCATTTAAGCAATCAATAACATTTATTAGGTTCACTTGACCAACTCAAGAATGCCCCAAACTCAAAAGAAATAAACCTTATGCACAACGTGCCAACAAAAGTTCAAACATTCTTTATTGTCAACAATATAAATCATAAAGTAAAAAAAATAGAAGCTAAACTTAATTGTCTTTTGGCATCATTTGTAATAAAAGATTTTTACGTTGTTCCTTTGGACATCCTATCATAATGTGACATGAACTTGCATTTTGGCAAAGAAATATGTAAGCTTTTGTATTCACACCAAGTTCCGAATCCAGCTCCTCCAACATATTCCATATTTCAGGCTCAGAAATAGGCGGAAGTGGTGAAAGCCGGTTAATAGCACCTGCCAAGTTGTCCATCCCACCTCTCAACATGCCAGTTATGCATTCAAGATGATCATGTTTAGATTTTTTATTTCTAGAAGGTGCTAGTACTTCTGAATAGATATTAGTTGTGGCACGTCATTAGTTTCTTGACTTTGGTCGCCCTGTTCATGTCCCACCGTATCTTTCAATGAGTCAATATTTATAAAATCGATGTCATCTATCTCATCAATAGTCAATGAATCAACACTTAATTTTCTTGGATTCTTATAAGCATTCCTTTTTAACATATCTAAACCAGTCTCAGCATGCTTTCCAGTAGCTCTGTCCTTTCCATACAACATCACTAGCTTTTCATAATTTCGAAATGATTTCATCTTCATCTCAGCAGCTTAAGACTTAACCTCTATAGTATAAGTGAAAAATATTATTGAAGAAAATAATATTAAAAAAAGTAACTTATCCATGTTTATTGAAGAATTTTACCACATCAAACTAACCATGCCACAAAAATAAAAATTCAGTTATGACTATAAATATAACATATTTATTCATGATGGATGTAAATTTACCTGAGTTAATTGATCCCGTACTTCAGGTTTAGCATCCCACTTATGTGTGATAGGATCCCATGCAAATCTGCTCATTCCCGAATGATGAAATATGTCATTATACTTGGTGAATTGCCTTTTGATTGCTTTCATCCGATTATGATTTTTTTCCTTGTTAATAACCCTATCCAAAAATTTGGATTGTATCTTCTTCACAATGTTATCCATTGCGTGCATAGTAAAAGTTCCTCCTACCCTATTTCCAATTGCATCCCCGTGACAGTAGGCATCAACTAATGTGTCATTCGTCGTATTTGTCCAATTACATACAGAATTATCTTGTACGTTTAGATAACTTGAAGTGAATTCTTTTGTCTTTTTCACCATATCAACCACTACAGAATTAAGATAAATATTCATAAAATTAAAAAAAAAAATTGTCACACATAAAAATTGATAAAAATATAATATAAAGTAAATCAACTATACATAATGTTTGTAGTAAAAGCAATAGCATCATGAAATAACTAGTAAATAACATCAACTAAAAAAATGCGACACAAATAATTAGTTGAGTTTTTTTCTAGAAAACTAATCTTGATAATTAGTCCACATGATAGCTGCTATGCCATTTCGAATCAATTCCCCCTTCTAAATTCTTCATTACTCTCCCTAGAATTTGGAGGTTCTTCATGCACGGTGTTATCATTCATAAGCTGTACATCAACTTGAGCGAGTAACTCATCATTTGGATCTACACCTCTTAAATAGTTGTGCAAGACACAACATGCAAATATAATCAACTTTTGGGTTTCAATTCCATATGATGATTCAATTGAGCTAGAAATTATGGGGAATCTCTTTTTAAGAACTCCAAATGCTCGTTCTATAGCATTACGCAAAGAAGTATATCGTAAATTAAATAATTTTCGAGAATTTCGGGTGGATTTCTCGATGAATACTCTTTCAAGTGATATAGCTCCCCCCGATAGACTGTAATAAGCCCGCTTCTCAACATGAGTCCAGCATCAACAAAGTAGAATTCTCCTTAACATAAAAAGTAAAAGATTCAATTATATACTAATCATATATACCTAAATCTAGATAAATATATATAATATTTTACCTTCTGGAATTTTTAGTGAATCTTGGCTATTTAGTGCTTCTTTCATGATTCTTGAATCAGACTCTGTACCTTCCCACCCAGCTAACACATATGTGAATTTTAAATCAAATGTACATGCAGCTAGTACATTTTGAGTTGGATAATCTTTCCTCCCATGATATTTTGGTGCTTCATGTTGTGAAACTTTAACACGTATATGTGTTCCATCAATTGCACCAATACAATTCTGATATTATAATATCAACTAATAATGTAAATATTCTATAATTAGATTAAATTTAAATAATGTTAAATTGTGTTTACCTTAAAATATGGGTAGAATCTTTGATTGCTAGCAATTTCAAAAACGAACATGGGAACCATCAGGTTGTTTAATAAATTTTTCATATAATCCCAAGACAGCTCTGAGGACAACATGAAAATGACGACTGACAAACTCTCCGGACCATCGAAAGATGAAAGATAGCTTGCGATTTGTCACATTATGTGCCAACAAGTAAAGTGTTTTTGCAACTTTTTCTTCAACTGTAACTTGAAGTGTTGGTCTAAGACCTCCATCTCTAACTAAAATCTCACACAGACCAGTAAAAGCTAAAGGGGTCATTCTTAATGTACCTCGAGAAAGTTCAGTCGAAAATAGATGGCTGAATAATTCATCTCTAAATTTCTCTCTTTCAAGCCATATATCATGTGTAATAGTACGTCGATCATTTTTAATTTCATAAACATATGTCCAAAATCAAATAACTACTTGAACAACAACGTATGAAGTTAATGAGCTAACTTGTCTCAATATGTCATTATTATCTTAATTATTCGGATCAGTCATCTATAATAAAATAAGGATGCATCAACCAATTAAACAACATACATACACAAATATATTTGAATAAAATTTAGCTATGAGATTACAAATTTTGTAAACAACATACATGTATTTTTCATACATGAATACATGAATATATTCAGAATCTAATACATGAATAATATTTTTCAACTATCAACATGTTACTGTTTATTCTAAATCTAATACATGAATAATATTTTTCATAACTAGCTACGAAACAATGCCTTATTTACTAGCCAGGATGAATTATAGGAATTGCTTCAAATAATACTCTTCAGTTGCAAAGTTCAGGTGGGATAATTCCAAAATCTATATGAGAAGCACAATTGTAAGCCTTCACTCTAAATATGAAATTCCGTTATTTTGAAGCAACTGATCCAAGATTTTGACTGGGATGTGGGTGATCTTCCTCTGTTCAATCAATTCATTTCTATTTTATGTCCACATATTTGCTTTTTATCTCAATGTTTTCTACTCTCCTCTTTTAGAAAACAAAAAAATATCACTTTATTGTTATTTTTAGCAAATCTGCTTAATTAGGCTATCAATAATGATATATTACTTAAGCTCAATGGGTTTCTATTTTATTAAATTGTTATAACTCCATTACTGCAATCCTATAAAATTATCTTTTCATGTTTTAATTTGTTTCCAAAATTGAAGTATAAGGTTTTATTGGAACTTTTTGATGTTTTTCCTAACATTAAAAGAATGTAAGGGTGCCTCAACTCAATCCCATCGTTAATCCAAAACAAAAGCTTTGAGGTTGTCATTCTTTATTTTCCAATTACATAGCTAATGCAATTCTAATTATATGCAACTTGTATGTGTTGTTTTCCAAATACCAATCCTAACTCAACAACATCTTTGATAGGTAAATATGACAAAAATTTAATGAGAAAAAAATAAGTAGTTAAGTTTAAAAAACATACCTGGGAGAATGAGCGTAGAAGAAGAAAGACGAGGCTAAAGAACGTGGAAGAGAAGAGAGATTGTGCGAGCGTGGAAAAACAAGAAGAAGTAGGATGAAGAACGTAGAAAATAAGAGAGATTGTGAGCAGAAAAAAGTGAAAATAAATATATAATAGGGTTAAAAGTAATATAGGGTAAAGGGTAAAATAGGATCAGATAATATTATATAAGGGTATAACTGAAAAAAAATAATTAAACCATGGGATACCACCTAATTGGTGGTTCAAAAAAGTGAGAGTTTTCATGGTACTTTAACTATGAAGTTAAACCATACCATACCATATATTTTGAGAAACCATCAAAACAAACATAGTACTGTTACTAACCATACCATACCATATCATGAGAAACCACAATCCAAACAGTCTGTTAGAGAAAATTGAATGAAAGGTGTATTAGTGACATTAAATCATTTAAAGGGTCAAATATAATTAAAAAATTTAATTAAGCTAATTGTAGGGTTAATTAATATTTTTAAATTTTTTAAATCTTTTCAAAAATATAAATCAACACATACCTCTCTCCCTTTCAAATCAACTGTCTCTCTCCCCTCTCTCGACAGTTTCTCTCAAACTTTTTCCAACCAACAGTTCTATAAATTTATCTCTTCAATTCCCGACGACTTCAACCTCTGACGACAAATAGTTTTGAGTTAGTTTTTTACTTTCAACCATCAATTGGCGTGACAACATTCTCCAGCGATAACAAATTCGAGTACTTCATCATCCCTTTTCGACTTTCATAGATAAAAAATTATATCTTTTAGTTATAAAGAAATAGAGGAACTTGAGTTAACTTGTCTTCTAGTATGGGTTAACAATTTCAATATTTGTTGCTTAAATTTGAAATGGATATTTAAGAAAATTCTATTTTATATTTTTTTTTCTCTTCTCTTTCCAGAGTGAAATATGATTTTTTATTGTTACTGTAGTTCTTGTTGTCGAACATTATTGTAAAAATAGTGAGAGTTGAATTTGAAATTTTTTCAGAGACATCTATTGTGATCAAATCTAACAAACATCTATTTTTTTTGATTTGTTGGTGTTTGTTGTATTTTTTAAAGTGTTTTATTATTTGTGTTTATACAATGTTGGTGTTGTTTCGTAAATGTTGAAGTTCTTGGGGTGTGTGTTGTGTTAGTATGCTGAGTTGCTTTGTTGTTTGTGGGTTGTTATTGATCTTGGTAAAAATGGTGTATTGATAAATAATGATATTGTTATTGTTCTATTGAATAGATCTTGCTACTGGTCATTTTTTTTTTCAACAGATGAATCATTTGTTGCAATAAATGGTTCAACTTTTGGATGAAATCCTAATAGTAATTCCAACAATTGAAATTTCCAAGACTTTAATTTCTTCAAACAGATGGGTCATCTTGTACAATAGATGACCCATCTGTTGGAAGAAATCTAAATAATATTAACAGTTTGATTTCTCTCAACAGATCACTTATCTATTTGAACAGATGAATGATATGCTACAAAAGATCAGTCATATGTTTCAACAAATGAGTGATCTGTTGGAAGAAATTACAATAGTATTGAAATTATTTTTATTGTTTCCAACAGATCACTCATCTGTTGCAACATATGAGTTATCTATTGTAACAGATCATTCACCTGTTGCAATAAAAGAGTGATCTGTTAGAACTATTATTTTACTGTGTTGTACTCATTAGATTTATTGTTATTATTTTTTTAATGACGCATTAATCAATTATAATCTTTTTTTATTTTCCTCTTATGTTTAGATAATATGGCTCCCAAAAGAAAAGAAAGCAAATGAAGTCCAAGTAAAGGAATAAGTGACCTAGCTAGGCTACATCCACCAGTCTATGAGCTTGTTCTACAAGTGATGTCTCAATCAGAAGCAGAAGAAAATGAACACGGGGAAGAGGTAAGTTTCAAAAGAGATATTGAATTTATTTCAAAAATTCATAGCCTTTCCACTGAAAAGTTGGTCAAAATCCTTCAGCATTGATAGTTATTTTGTGAGATGCATTGGAGTGTGCCACAGATTTAACTGGTGATTTTTTGGTAAAGTCATTCATAGAAAAAACTTTTGATACCTTTAGAAAAATACTTCGAGAGAAAAAATTGGATGTTTATTTTAGAGACAACTGCTTTGGGCAATATCTTGATTTGCCGGAGGACAATAATGCTCATTTCCAAATGACCATGGTATATGGTCTTCTTAAGCGTAGGTTTATGTATGAAAATAAGGATAAGATGAATGAGGTGTGGATAAATTACTGTGGCATGTCAGTTTATTTTGGTTGGAAGGAGTTTGCCATAGTTGTTGGACTAAAGTGTTATCCCCCTTCTCAACCTATACCTATTCTAACCCAAAAAAGCATCCCCCACACCAAAAGGCAAAGGCAAGTCAAGTGATGGTGATGACTAGTTGTCCCTTGTTGGTCCAAGCTTCAAAAATGCAAATTTGATAGAAGAGTTAAAAGATAAAAGACTTTCAAAGAAGCACAAGCAATCATTGTACTTGGTTTGGTTTATACATAATAGTTTTTTGGGAGAGACATTAACAACAACATACCACTTGATTTAATAAATCTCTCCGAGGATCTTGAGGCATTTAACATCTATCTTTGGGGTGATGAAAGCTTCAAAATATCAAATATTTGTTGACTCCGTTAACGTCAAAGAAAGTCAACTTATATGGCTTTGCATGGACTTTCATGGTAAATATTTCTTTTATTATGATTTATTTATTTTTTCTTGAATAATGTTTTTGATTTATTTGCATAATTTTATAGGCTTGGGCATTTAAAATCATTCCTTATCTCCGACAATAAGTGAACTACCAAGAAAAAGTTTCATGTCCAAGAATCATGAGATAGTCGTCGGTCAAAAGTGATTAAAAAAAAGTAAAATTTCTTGATCTTTTCAACCACCGGAGAAAGTAGTAAGTCTAATTCTAATTAAGTTTTTATTTTAATTAATGATTTATTTAAATTATTTAATCATCATTTTAATATATGTACAGATTTATTTTAGATTGTGCATCCGTGGCTTATTCCAATCAATCGAGAGTTGAACATGCCATTTTTTCTTACTTTAAGGTCTTTGCAAACTTTATCGGACCCTAAGGCAATTGATAGAATAAAAAAAATGGTTGGAGCAACAATCATTACAAGAAAAATACTTTTGGAGAGTAGACTTGTTGTTGTTGATGGTGCTACTGGTGATAGAGCTATTGGTGGTGTCGTAATGGTGCTCCTCTTGTAGTTTTTGAAACTACAAACCAGTATGATTATGATCATTCTATTTTTACTCATTTTGGTGGTCAATATACCCCTTATTTAAATTGGCATACTACAAATTTCTCACATGAAAAGGGTAGTCAATCCTTTGGAGATCTTGCCCTCCTAGCTTATGTTGTGCATACAAATGTCAAGACTTCAAGGTGAAATATGATGGAGTAATTAATGCTATTAATACAGTAACTGTTGATGTAAAGAAATTGACATCTAAGAAGGTGTCATTTCATCAAAGAGGATTTCAGATCCATACACTCCATTAGAGGTTAAGGCTAATAAGAGGAGAAAAAAAAGCAATTTCCACGGCAATATCAAGCATCAAAAAAAGAAAAATTACAACTCCTTTGTCTTGCACTTTTGAGCAATGTACAAGCGCCAGAGGAGAGCAGCATAAGCTGAAAAGGTGAATATTTATCATCTGTTCCAACAAACAAACAAACTACATATTTATTTCAATAGATGACACGTTTGTTGAAAATTATCAAACAAATATAGACATCTGTTGCAATAGATGACTAACTTATAGCATGAGATGCATTATCTGTGACAACAGATGTCTTATCTATTGAAAGAAAATTAAATAGGTCTTCCTACTGTCTTAATTTATCCTAACAGATGACCTATCTGCTGCAATAAATGTCTCATCTATTGGGACAAATTAAATCAAAACCTCCTACTATTTTGATTTATTCAAATAGATGAGTCATCTATTGCAACAAATGGGTTATCTATTGGAAATTATCATACAGGTCTTCCTCCTGTTTGAATGTGTTCCAACAAATGACCCATCTATTGCAACAGATATGTCATCTATTAGGACAAATTAAAATAGTATCAAGACCCATTTTGATCTCCTCCAACAGATGAGACATCTATTGCAATAGATGAATTATCTTTTTTTTTGTTGTATCTCTGTGATTAGCATTCACAATTTTGGCTTTCCAAGTGGATCTCACAGTAGAAGCTACTACTGAA
>NW_025835019.1:18946-46349 GCF_002878395.1 Capsicum annuum
TGAAAGCTGAACTTATTCCAATTGAACCCCCACGAATAACAACTAAACAAGGTTTCCCGGTGGTTATGTTTAAATTGGAGGATTACAAAGTAAAATTAGCACAGAGGTGTAGATTCACTTTGATCAGGAAATTCAAGAATAGTATGCCCGAAATAGAGGTTATTAGGCGGCAGTTTCTTCTGCAAACGGAGTTAAGAGGGAAAGTTAAAATCACTCACTTTAATTCCAGGCATCTATACTCTGACTTGAACAATGAATATGATCACTCTACAGTTTGGTCAAAAGGGAAGATGTACATCCAAGGACAACTTATGAAATTTCAGCTGTGGACTCCCATATTTAACCCGGAGGAAGCAACCCCTCTGGTCCCAATATGGGTTAGCTTACTTGAACTGCTATGACACTGTTACTGTTTGGAGGTAGTGACACCTCTTCTATCCCCTATTGGCAAAGTATTATTCCTGGATCTAGCAGCCAATAAAAAAACCAGGGGTAGTGTGGACAAAGTCATGTTACAAATTGATCTCACTAAGTCTAGACCCCAACATAGTTGGTTGGGATATGATGATGATGAACATAGGGAAGGGAGATGGAAAACCATTATATATGAAGGTGTCCCTGAGTATTGCACTTATTGCAAGCATCAAGGCTATGCTGCAAGAAGATGTGAAGTCAAAGGTAAAGATGAAGCTGATAAGCAGAAACTGGTTCTTAATGAGGAACCACAAGGGTAGGATAAACAAGGGGAAGGATCTCAAACCTGCTAGAGGATGTTGAATACAATTGATGCTAGGCAGCAGCAGAATGTTGATAAAGGAAAGGCTCCTACCAATAATGGGAAAATAAAAAAAATGAGGAAGGGATATTCAAACCAAAATCTCCAAACAAATATACAGGGGGTCAACATGATAGTTTTGCTCTATCTACATCAAATGCCTTTATAGCTCTTATACAGGATATTGATGCTATAATTGATTGTCCTGATAATAATGAAAAGAGTTCTACAATATCACAATAACTAGAAGGGTCTGACATTGCCAAGCATGATGCTCAAGCTATAACTGATGAAGGTGCTAGGAAAATAAACCAGGTTCATCATAGAGAAAAGTGTATAGAGAAACCTGATAATAGGGGGAGGTTACATGCAATGCTGTCAGAGGATGAACCTGTGGAGATATTGAAAGATCACTCTCAAGAAGATGCTCATAAAAGAAAGGAAGTGAGCTCTCCTGTAGAGATACAAGGGACCTCCTCCGATCCTCAAGAGCAAATGATTAATGAATAACTACAAGAGCCTTTTGTCACTGATCTTCAAGAGATTGATGATGAATATAGAGTAATAAATTCTGAGGATGAACAAGATGAAGAAAACTTGGGTCACCAGGAAAAGATTGAGAAAAATGTTACTGATGTGTTTGATCCAGGTGATCATGAAGAGTTTCCAAAAGAAGTAAATCACATTGCTAGCCAGCATGGCTTATCTCCCAGAGGATCCTTGATAAAGTCAAGAAAAGGAAGCATACACACTGCACCTAATCTGAATGGGCACACAGCTAGGCCTTTCACCAGGTCCCACTCCCATAAAATAGCTAGATAATTAGCCATCTTGTTTGGAATGCAAGGGGTATATTTTCCCAAGGTGTTTTGGAAGGACTCCAACAACTCATTAACATTCATCATATTTCTTTAATTGTAATCCTGGAACCCTTCTCCAACAATACTCACCTTGATGTGGCCAAAAGGAAGCCTATGATGGAGCATGCTGTATATGTAACTCTAATGGTAAAATCTGGATATTCTAGTCCTTGGATATATCATGTGACATTATTTATTCTGATGAGCAATAGATCACTTGCTCAATTATTTACTCTGCTTTGCACCAATCTTATCTTATGACCTATGTCTATGCTAAGTATAGAGATACATTAAGAAGACCTTTATAGAATAAGCTGGTACAACTGTCTACCTCATCCTTACCGTGGTGCATAATTGGAGATTTCAATGTGATTTCTGAAGTAAGTGAGACGCTAGGAGGCATCCCATATGATATGAGGAAGAGCTTTGAATTCTTGGGGGTGATAGAAGCTTTTGGATGACTAATCGGGGCTTTCATGGACCCAGGTTTACTTGGTCTAATCTTAGAGGTATTCAATTTAGAATATGGAAGAAACTAGATAGAGGTATGGTATCAGATACTTGGCTAAAAGACATGCCTACGACTAGTATTACTCATTTGTCATCTATGGGTTCTGACCATTGTCCTTTGCTCTTGGAAATGCAAGAGAGGGTAGAGTCACATATTAGATATTTCAAATTCTTGGACAACTGGGTGGATCATCCCACATTCCTGCAAACTGTGGAGAACTGTTGGGAAAGACCCTATGAAGGTCCTCCTATGTGGAGATTTCAACAGAATTTGAAAAGGTTAACTGCTACCCTAAGTCAGTGGTCTAAAGAGGTCTTTGGTGATATTTATGCTAATGTCAAAACTTATGAAGAAAAGGTCAAGGATGCTGAGGAAAAGCTGATATTACATAGTATTGATGAGAACACGTAGGAATTTCACAAAATACAACCTGAATATATCAGACATCTCAAGGTGGGGGATGCTATTTTATTGCAGAAATCTCATTTGCAGTGGTTTAAGTATGGAGACGTAAACTCCAGTTACTTCCATGATTTTATCAGAGGGAGAAGAAGGAGATTATTCATACACAAGATCAAGAATAAGGCAGGGGATTGGATCCAAGGTGATGTAGATATAGCCACAACTGCAGTCTCTTATTTTCAAAATATATTTACTGGGACAACTGAGTATGTACTTGAAGAAATGCTGGCCAATATTCCTAAATTGATATCTGAAGAACCAAATGCTACCCTCCAGGCCATCCCTACATTGGAGAAAGTAAAAAAAGTGGTCTTTTCAATGAGTATCCATTCAGCAGCTGGCCTGATGGTATGAATGGAAAAATTTTCCAAGTTTGCTGGCATATAATTGGTAAGGACCTCTTTCAAGTAGTGAATGCTTTATTTTGTGGTCATGCTATGCCAAAATTCTTTACCCATACATGTTTGATATTTCTTCTCAAAGTGTCCCACCCTAATAAATTCTCTGAATATAGACCTATCAGTTTAAGTAATTTTACCAATAAAGTCATATCTAAACTCATTTATCTTAGACTGGCCCCTATCTTTCCCAACCTTATTTCAAGCAACCAATCAGGATTTGTGAGAGGTAGAAATATTGTTGAGAACATAATGTTGGGTCAAGAGATTATTGGAGGTATTAAGAAACCAGTTGTGGGAAGTAATGTAGTTCTTAAATTAGATATGGCCAAGGCATATGACAGGGTGTCTTGGTCATATACCTGTTTGGTACTAAGGAGGTTTGATTTTGGTGAGCTTATTATTGACATGATATGGAGGAAATTATCAAACAACTGGTACTCTATCTTAGTAAATGGTACTAGGTATGGTTTCTTTCATTCTACAAGGGGCTTGAAACAAGGTGACCCCCTCTCCCCTGCTTTGTTCATCCTAGGGGCTGAAGTTCTTTCAAGAGATCTCAACAACTTACATCATCACCCTCAATGCTATGGTTTTTACATGGATAGATAGGGGCCTCAAATTAATCACCTCAGCTTTGCAGATGATATCATCATATTCACCATTGAAAGAAGAAACACTCTTAGATTTATTATGCAGACTTTGGCATCTTATTAAAAAAAATCTGGTCAACTGATCAATAAGGATAAAAGTCATTTCTTATTGCCTGATCAAGCATTTCCTTCTACTGTCTCAAGGGTTAAAGAAGTAACTGGTTTTCAATAGAAGCACAACCCCCTTACTTATCTTGGTTGCCCCATGTATATTGGAAGACAAAGAACCAGATATTATGCAGGCCTAATTAGTAAAGTGACTTCAAAAATAGCAGGATGGCATTCTAAACTGCTCAGCTATGGTGGTAGAATAATACTAATCAAACATGTGTTGCTATCTATCCCTATTCACATTATCTCTGCATCTATTCCCCTAAACACTATCATAAAACAACTCTTGGCATTGTTTACTGACTTTTTTGGGGGTTGGAAAGATAATAAGAAGAAATACCACTGGGCAGACTGGAAGAAACTATGCTTCCCAACAGCAGAAGGTGGTTTTGGAATTAGACATCTTGCTGATATATGTAAAGCTCTGCAACTGAAGCAATGGTGGAAATTCAGAAGAAATAACACTCTATGGGGGAAGTTCTTATTGGCAAAATATTGTAAGAGAGTGAATGTTTTAGCAAAAAAGGGAGCCTCTGGGCATTCTATGGTGTGGAAAACAATGATGAAGAACAAAAAAGAAGCTGAACAATATATTTTCTGGAGGATCAAATCAGGTACTTGCTATTTTTAGTGGGACAATTGGTCTAGCTTTGGAGCATTTCATAATTATAGAAGTGAGGGTGTAAGACCAAGTAATGTCAAAGAAGTAACATTTATATTAGATGGTGAGTGGAATATGCAACAGCTAGCCTCTGTGCTTCCTGTTCCTTTAGTGCAATCTATTCGCAGAACTCCATTCCAGTATCAGGAAGGGGTACCTGACTTCCCAATTTGGAATCTAAATCTAAGTGGTGAATTCAGTTGTTCCTCTGCCTGGGGATTGGCTAGAGAGCATAGAGCCATAACAATGTTGAATAGTTACATCTAGCAAAGATAGATTCCTTCCAAATGTTTGTCTGAGGGTGGAAAACGGTGTTAAGGTTTACAGTAGTTCCCAAACGTCTCTGGAAAGAACACTAAAAGTATGATGAGAACTGAGTACCCCGATCAGATATGATAGAAACTAGAGCACCATGCAACTTTACTACCTCATGAATGAAAAGCGTAGTGTAATCCTCCGCCGAATAGTTACTCTTCACTGGTAGGAAATGAGCGGACTTGGTCATCCCATCCACAATGACCCAGATCAAATCAAACTTTTGGTAAGACATCAGAAGATCGATAACAAAATCTATATTAATTACTTCTCATTTCCACACGGGCAACTCAATCTCTTAAGACAAACCACTAGGCATCAAGTGCTCCGCCTTTACTTGTTGACAAACCATACACTTGGTCACAAATTATCCATATCTCTCTTTATATTATTTGACCAATATATCTCTTTTAAATCATGGTATATCTTTGATGATCTAGGATGAACAATGTACCTCAACTCGTGAGCCTCAGCCAAGATCCTCTCTCGTATCCCATCAACATCGAGAACACACAACCTACCTTGGTATCTCAAGATAACATCACCACCAACGTAAAAACTATCACTTTCTGTTGGCCCACGTTACCCTTAATCCACATCAATATAGGATCCAAAACCTGCTTCTCTTTCACCTCAGCACCAAGAGATGACTTCACCACCTTTTGCACCATCACACCTCCATCCTTAGAGTTTAAGAGACGAACTCCAAGATTAGCCAACTAGTGAATACCCTTCACCAATTCTTGGTTCTCCTCATCCACATGAGTTAAGCTTCCCATGGATAACCTACTAAGAGCATCGGTAACTAATTAGCTTTACCTGAATGATAATGGAGTCTCATATCGTAGTCTTTAAGCAATCAAGCCACCTTTTTTGCCTGAGATTCAACTTTTTTTGGGTAAATACATATTGCAAGCACTTCTGATCTGAATAGATGTTAGCATAAACCCTATACAAATAATGGTGCTAAATCTTCAAAGCAAAAACCACATCCAATAGTTCTAAGTCATGCGTCAGGTAGTTTTTCTCATGAGCTTTGAACTGTCTAGAAGTGTAAACCACAACCTTACTATGTTGAATCAACACACATCCCAGTACCATATGGGATACTTCATAGTAAACAACAAAACCCTCGATACCCTCGGGTAGAGTCAAAATTAGAGCCGAAGTCAACTTATCCTTCAACTTCTCAAAACTACCATCATAAGCATCCGACCACAAGAAATTTACCTTTTTTTTAGTTAACTTAGTCAATGAGGCAGCAATAGAAGAGAAACTTTTCACAAACCTCCTATAATATTTGGTTAAACCCAAGAAACTCTGAATGTTGATCAGAGTTGTGGGTCTAGGTCACTTATTAATCGCCTCAACTTTCTGTAGATCTATCGTGATCGCCTCACTATAAATAACATGACCTAGATAGGTCACAACATTCAACCAAAACTCATACTTAGAGAATTTAGCATACAATCACTGATCCTGAAGGGTCAGCAATACTACTCGGAGATGATCGCCGTGATCTTCCTTATCTTAAAATACACCAAGATGCCATCAATAAACACAATGATGAATAAGTTTAGAAACTGATTCAAGATTCAGTTCATAAGATCCATAAATACCGTCAAGGTATCAGGCAAACCAAAAGACATGACCAAGAACTCATAATGGCCTTACCAGGTACGAAAAGTAGTCTTAGGAATATCCCCCTTAATGCGTCGTTAAAACATGGCACTTTCAATGCTTAAAACAAAGAATTTATGCTTGTACATAGGTTATTTTAATAGATATGATGTACTTTTGTGAATTTTTACAAATAAATTAGGTCAATAATAGTGTTGGAATGAAATTTGAAGAAAAAGACCTTAAGAAGACAGTTTCAGATGATACGAGTCACCTTACTAGTTGTCAACATATCATACAGCTCGTAGGCTGACTCATAAGCATAACAGTGACAAAATTCAAACAAAAAAACCAAGTGATAATAAGATACGACTGGAGCATACTGATCGTAAGATGTGGATACAAGTCTGAAGAAGCAGGCGTCAAGAGGACAGAGACTAAAGTCAGATTCAGAGTTAATGTCTTAGAGGAAAACATGTCAGAAGTCTAAGTATAACTGGTATTAGTAAACTGTAAGCATACCAGTATTCATAGCATTAAAGGTATACGTGTAATACACTGGGAAATTTTTTGTTGAAATTTTGTGCGTAAACGTGTTGGGTTCTATTTTCTATAATGAATTATAAATTTTTCGTGCAGAATGTCTTAGATTATGACCCACCATTGCGTAGAGTATTAAATAATATTTCCAACGATATATGGATCATCCAAAACGGACACCTGAGCAATGAGTTATGAACATTCAGATCGAACCGTGAATAGTAGTGAACAGTAAAACGTGCAGGAAAAAGTACTGAGGCCTGGCGTATTTTTGCTCCAACTTTAAACAATCATAACTCCTTGTACATAATGATCTGGGTGATCTACTATATATCAATAAAAAGCTCTACGAGTCCTCTTTCCAATGAAATTGGTGTCATCCAATTTGTCTATCGGAGTAAAAAGTTATGGTCGATCTACTTCAGCCTAACAAAAGCAAATTTTTGGGTCAACTTCAAATGATCATAACTCCTCGTACGCAATGATCTGGGTGAGATACTATATATCAACGAAAATATATAAGAATCCTATTTCTAATGAAATTGGTTTCATCCAATTTGGATATCGGAGTAAAACGTTATGGTTGATCTACTTCAGACTATCAAAACAGTCCACCAAAGGACAAATTCGAGAATTATTTGATTTTTAGGGGCGTTTTGGTCATTCCCCCATACCCAAAATCCGTCCAAATCCTATATTATAGCCTATTAGAAGAATTTTATGTTATATTTCATCAAATTCCCTCAAAAAGAAAACCCTAAGCTCCTACATCCAACTTCAAGAACCTCCAAAGTTCACCATTAATTCTGCAAATTTATTCAAGATTTCAAGTTCCTAGATCAAGAACTCCAAGAACCATTATTCAAAGGCACGATTAACATCTCAAAAATGAGTATCGATCTAACATTCATCATTCAAGGTATGTGGAATTTTTCAACAAGAACTCTCTTTCGTTCTTGTGCCCAAAAGTAATTTTCTTTACAAATGCATGATTTTTATTTGATTTTTACGAATTTGAAGCATGAACCCATATCTTATGATGATCATTATGAAATCTTGATGTTTATGATTTTGAAAGATGAATTTACATGTGTGGATATATAAAGCATGAATCTTGAACGATATTTATCATGATTTTGATATTTAGGTCGTGATCCCCTTTGGAAATTGTGTTTTTTTGAGAAAGTGTGTGTTATAAGCATGTTGATGTTGAATATTTGAGATATTTTGAATGATTGACCTTTTGGTCTTAATGGAGTTGTTTTGAACTCAAGTGTGAAAGAAATCCACAACGTGGTTGATTTTGATAGATGGGAAGCATGATGGCTCCCGATGTATATTTATATATTACTGAAATTATTTTGTTGTGGATTGTCTTTGAAATAATCTGAGCTAAGTCCGAGAGAAATCTTTAGCACCAAGTGGGAGGTATAAAACGACCTTACTTCCCTAGAACTACGTGCCCCCGTAGGAGTGAACCTGAGACTGATTTATATAGTGATCACTAGTTTATGTGGATTTGAAATCGATAGTCCTACTCCAATGGAAAGGATAGGACAGCTCTCCCCAACGTGGGTTGTACGTTGGACTCCATGTAGCTAACATGATTTATGTCGGTTATAGGATCTCCTAGTGTGTGTGTATTTCCTTGTGTCTATGGTGAATGGTGAAGTGATTGAAAGTGCAATTGTGAAAGTTATTCTTTCGAAAGATTTAAATGATATTTACATTATGAGAATTGATATTCTTGATGAACTGAAAGTGATTGCCAAATTATATGATGACTCACATGGGTTATTTTACTTATTTCATCTTCTCATGATTATGATGATTTTCTTCGGGCTATGTGAGTCTTTCATACATCCTGCATATTTCTTATAAATATTTATGATGATGATGTTTATACAACTGCATACACCCCCATATACTCGGTTCCTTTCCATGGTACTGACCCACATCTTCGGATGTGGGCTATATTTTCTCGGAATGTAGGTTCAGATGCTCAGTTCCAGGTTCGACAGTGATTCTTCGGGCACACTGTTCTACATCCTCTGTTGTGGTGAGTCCTCATGTTCCGAGGACGTGATGTCTGATGTTGGTTTCACGGAATTATTTACATTTGATAACTGAGTATGAGTCAGTTGGGGCATGTCTCAATGGCTCGCTGGTTTTATTGATTTTCTTAGAGGCTTGTTAGACTAGTATAGATGTTGGGAGTTGACTAATAAGTCGTATTTTGTTATCTTTTTGAAATTATTTTATTCTTGGATGATGATTACTCTATTGATATTTGAGGGTTATTTATGGAAACCCAGTTGATTTGTGTTGAACTGAAAGAAAATGACTTAGAGGGTTAGCTTGGGGCTACTCGTAGCCTCAAGCACCGTGTGATGCTTCGGGACCTGTTTTTTGGGGCGTTACAATAAGTCCTAGGTGGTAATGAGTGAAGGCCATAAGTCTTATGGTCATGGTACAACTCGTGAGCATGAGTCGTAAAGATAATAGAAAGTTAAAGCCCTAGAAGATTAGATACTGGAGAACATACGAGAGGCACTGTATGACTCATAAGAAAACCTTACAAATGGACGAGCGAGTCATATCGTCTGCCGACATTACTTTTCTTTTTTCTATTTTAATTAGGATTTCTGGGATATTTTGAGATACTATAAATACCCTAGGGTTTATCTTTTATAAGGTTACACTCTTAGACGTTCCTTAACATTATTTCATATACTTTTACAATACTTTAAGGTATTCTTGAGATTTTTGGGTTATTATTCAATTGAAGACTTTGGATTTTATTCTTCTTATTCTAGTTCAATTAATTACATGAATTCTTTATTGATTATCATAGATTATTGCATGAAAATGAGAGGCTAATTTCCCTAATTAGGGTTGTGGGAACCCTGGTGGATTATCTACATAAAGAAAGTGGGAGATTCATTTATTCTAACATAACTGCGTGTCTCTTTATCTTCTTCACATTAATTGACCTCAGAGCAACTGTAGAAGCTTGAGGATTGCTTGTATTTGATAACGTCCTCACAAGGGAGTTTGAGATTAAGAAAAAAGGATTAAGATAGTAATTTGACATTCACGTCCATCTTATTATTCCATTATCTTATCTAATCAACTTAAAACTTAAAAGGTAAAAATTGAACTGAAGTCATAGATAAGGATCAATAAGGCGATTCCCTGAGACTCACAATGTAAAGGGTGAGATTTATCAACATGTTCACAAGACAGTTGATAATACATAGCTTATCGACCTTACATGCAGAGCAACAAAATAGTTGGGTTGAACATGAGAAATTTATAGAGTTGAGAATCCAGGGGAAACACAGTCCTAGTGTACGTCCTACATTGTTTACAACCTTGAAAGAATTCAAGTTCGGTTGCTACTTACAATTGATTTCAAATCCCCCCATTTACTTCTGCAATGCTCGTGAATTTCAGCAAGTAAGCAACTATTCAACTATTCAAAATCGACCATATCCAATTCTATTAAGTCTACTATGGTCTCCCTACCATAGATAGATACCACACAACCCCTATAAACTCTTCTACCAACCACAGAATCAGCTACCAGGGTGGACATAGAAAAGGGGTCCAAAATACTCTCAAGACCAAAACCAAAATGAACAGCCACATATGAGGTCACATAATAAAGAGTCCTCGGATAAAGCAAAAAATACATATCATGAGAAAAGAGGTGTAACGTACCAGTGATAATATCTAAAGATACCTTAGATTCCTGGCGAGTGGTAAGAGCATAAAGGCAATTAGGACTAGTGTTGGAGCCAGAAGTAGCACCCTTTGGTGCAGGAGCTGAAGACGTGGCAACCAAAAACTTACTAGCCATAATAGCAAACCTGACTAATGGACAATCCCGCAGCAGGTGGCCTAACTGACCACACTTAAAGCACTTATTCCTCCCCTCTTCACAGAATTCATGATACACCTGCCCACAGAAATGGCAAGGGGGATAAGATGGGGCTGGTTAAGCTCCACTAGCCTGAGACTGGGTACCCTCTGCCCTAGGACCATTATTGTTTTGAAAATGATGATTATTGAATGACTTAGGATATAGAGCACTAGCCATAGAATAAGAACCAAGATTTTACCAAGTCTTCTTCTTAGACCACTGCCTACCATTACCATCACTATTTTTCTGACGTCCACCCTGTTCTGAGTACCAAGACTTCATACTCTACCTCTCCCCAAGTTTTGCTTGCTTTTTCTTCTCATCCTCTACTTGTTGCACGTATACCACCAACCTAGAAATATCCATGTCCTTTTTCAACAAGGCGGCCTTACATTCTGACACCAAATCACGAGATAACCCAAAAGTAAACTTCCTCATCCTCACCCTCATGGAAGATACTAACTCAGGAGCATAACGAATAGCTTGTGAAATTCAAGGCATACTTTTTAACAGTCATCCTGCCTTCCCTCAAATTCACAAACTCCTTAGTATTTGATTCCCTCAACTCTTGAGGAAATAGACAGTCAAGGAAGTCATTAGAAAGGTCATCCCACAAAGCTACCTTAACATCATTACCTCTCTACTGATCCGACTCCTCATACCACTGATATGCCATATCCTTTAGCTGATATACGACAAACTCCACACCTTCAGAGTTAAAAGTATTCATTACTTAAAAATATTTTCCATCTCATCAATGAACTCTTGAGGAAACTCTTTAACCTTAGAACTAGTGTAAATCGAAGGTATAAGCCTCATGAACTGGCCAACTCTAGTGGCCTCAACAGAAGGAGCAACTACACCCTCGTGCTCAGACTGGTGAGATTGAGAGGTCACTAACTGAGTCAAAAAATGAATAGAGCAATGAAATTCTGCATTAGAAATATCTCCCTGAGGTAACTAGCATAAGTGCCACTAATCGGAGAAGGATCAGTGGGAACCGGTGGAACCCCATGAGAAAAATTAGGAGTAGGAGCCCTAGACCGGGTCTTTACTCTATAAGTAGAATGAGCTCCATAGACATTATCCTTAGACGTCACAGAAGACTTTTCACGTGCATCAGATCTTCAGGGAGGCATGGTCTAAAATGTGAACAAACGAGTATTAGAGAAGATTTAAGACCTTAGACTCTATAGCCCAAAATTAGATTACAAGAAAAGGGAAACATTCCTAATAATACAACTAGCCTTAAAACCATCCTATAAACCCCAACTAGCATGCAATCTATATGATACACAATTTCGTAGAGAAAAGTAGACCATAGCCTACCTTATAGCTAAACAATCTAAGAGCTGCTTATCTCTACTCCCCGATCTCTAAATATCGTCACTCTATCAAATTTATAATCTACCTATTAATACGAGTAAAATAAGTTCATAATGCAATACTAAGCTCTGCGAAGAGAATTGGGTCAAAAATGGCCTATAGACCCACTAATGGAATTCAAAAATTGAATCCACCATGAGGTCCCTCAAACGAAAAGGAATGTGTGCTAAAAAATTAAACACATATAGAGTCTCAATTGGGGCTCAAATTAGTTTGTCAAGTCTAAGGATCAAAATCCCCAAAATCAAGAATTTAATTTAGAGGAGGAAAAGTGATGCAGACCATAATGAGAAAAAGGACAAAGACCATTCAAGTATCATACATGAGTTCAATGGGATGAAATCCCATTAATTCCTAATCTCAAGATCACAACAATAGAGGAGAAATGAGCTAAAATAAGTGAGAGAGACAAATTCTAAATCATATACCCAACATTGAGGCTTAAGTATCCACTGAGCATCTAAATCACTAAAGAGGTAAATGACCTCTAAAGTGGAAGGTACATCGGAGGAGAGGTGCTGCTAAAGAGGTACCCTGGTAGCTTAAGCGGCTTAAGCTACTGTAAAAGCTACCAAAAACTTAAAAATTTAACCAAGTCTGAATGGACTCCGACCAGATTCTCAAAATTAATTTGAAACCCCGTGCATCCAAAAAACTATGATACCTACCAAATTTGATATTTTGAACTCAAGGGGATCATCAAAATTTCCATCCGGGTTTGTTTTGACAAAAAGTGGGTTCCATGCCAAAGGTTTCATTTTCACCAATTTCTAATTAGTAGCTTAAACGAGCCTTGAATCCTCGAGACCCAGATCAAGGATATCCTTAGCTTAAATTAACATTCTAGAGCTAATGGAGCTCTCAAAATTGTCATATAAGGCTGTTTACTGAAAGTTTCGACTGAAGACTAATTCCTCAACTTTAAAAACTCCAAAATAAAGAAATGAGCTTAGAACCCAAATGAACTACCCTGCGAACCAACTAATAGTCCCAACAAGTCTAAAATAACCTGTAACCATTATGGAAAGAATGGAATGAAAAATATGCACAAAAATAGAGAAAATGACCTAGAGGGTCACTAAAACATTCATTACTAAAAGAACTTTCATCCTCGAAAGTCAAGGATTAGATAGAGCCGTATCAAGCTAGAACTAAAATGACTATATGAATAGCAAGTTCCATATTAAGCATGCCATATTACAATTGGAAACCCATGAACACTACTTCAAGACTTTCTAGCCTCAAGAATTGATTCTACCAAATTAGAAAACTCAAGAATATTACTCAACAAAGAGATCATGCAAGTCACTTTTCCATCATCAAATATTTGCCCTTACCACAAGAGAGTCACCCATATTTACTAACATATATGGTTTATCACAAGATTGGTTGTAGAAATCAAATTCCACTCACTCTCACAAAGAATTCACATATCACATAAGATGAACCATAAGCTTGCCCTTAGTGTAGTTTTCCACTAATATCAGAATGTTAAAGCTCAAGATCAAACAACACTTAAAGGGTTGTAATATAGGTTAAGGGACAGGTAGGAACTATTCTAGCTAGTAATAGTGATTATCTTCCCTAAGCACTTTAATACACCATTTTCACCACTTTTATATTCCCATCTCTCTTTTGTTTTGTTCCATCTCCTTAAGCTAGCTCACACATATTTAATAGGGAGTATTTCCATCAACACATGATTCACTTTTTTTTGATCAATTTATTTTTTTCTTTTCATTACATTACTCCCAACCAACAACACAAACTTTTTCAAAACACCAATAGCTATTTTCTTAGGGCTTCAACTTCACTTTTTTCTTTTTCAATTTTACACTCCTTATCATCTTAATTCCTCAACTAAAGGTCTTAGGAGTATTGGATCAAATAATAATAAATTAAAAGAAAAGGAATAAGCTACATATAAATTTACCAAATAATAGGCTAACGGCTCAATAGGGCTAACTAAGACCATACAAAGCAAGTGCAAAATATGACTATCAAAGAAATGTCTATTTTATCTCCTAAACTCAACACTCTTTATTTCGTTTTGAAAATACACCAGGAAAGTTCTAGACATCACTATGCAATAAGGAATATAATAAAAACCTCACTCACACATTACATATGTTTAAATCAATAAAGATCTCTATAGATTCTCAATCAAGCAATAACATGAATTTAAAGTTAATCCAACATCACACAAGAGTCAAATAAATAAGCCTAGGTGTCTCAAAGAAGTCATTCAACTTATTTATAGATGCTTGCATATTCAAAACAAACTTGCATTATGTAACCATATATAGAACCTAACAAGAGTATCTTTATCTATTCCTAATGACACAAATTTTAAAATTATTCCTAAAAATAAAAAAGGATGCTAGGTTCAAAGGGCACTACCTCAGAGAAGAACCAACAAAATAAAAGGTGGGTGAAGTGTGCTTCTACCAAATAGGCCAAATAATAAAGCTAAAAATAAATAAAGATAAAGCATTTTTGTAATTTTTTGAAATTTAGACAGAATCTAGGAATCTTATAGCAATACTTCATCCTAAACAATCAAAATATTCCCCTCTCCATACTTAAAGTCACACTTTATCTGCAAAGTATAAATTAAAAGTAAGGATAGAAATACTCCCTGAGTAGGGATGACAATGGTGCGGTGCGGTGCGATTTTTTTCTAAATCCGTAAGTTTTAAAACCGCACCGCATTATATTTAAACCCGCATAAACCTGCCCCACATTCATACCTGCGCATAACCGCGTCGCACCGCCCCATGTTTTTTTTTCTTTTTGAAAAATTTATAACTCTATTGAAAATCATAATATTTTCAAATCTACAACTAGGAAATAATAACTAATTTCTATTATATCACTTTTCACTGAAAAATTATCAAAAATTATAACGTGTACAAGTAATGATCAAATATCATATTTTTATTCAAAGGAATAGCGATATTAAAAAAGTTACTATAAAATTATTTATTTGTAGTGATGCATCTCGTTTTAAGTATTATAAAATTTAAGTAAAGAACACATACATTTTTAGGCATATTCACGAGAACAATACTAATTTTTAGTTTTTTTTTTAATTTAAACCCGCATATACCCGTAACCCGTACCGCATCGCACCATTTAAAAAAAACTTACTTTAACCCGCTCCGCACCGCATAACTTAAAACCCGCACTGCCCCTCATATCTTAAAACCCGCACCACACCGCACCCGTACCGCACCATTGCCATCCCTATCCCTGAGGCACACACACACATATATATATATATCCCTTATTAATTAATTAGCATATCTTATAAGTTTGGTTAAAATTTGATTTTAGAATTTCATACTTCATATTTACATCATAATTCTTTATTTCATTCTATTATTTATATATTACTATTTTATTTTTCACTCATTTTAATTAAATAAATTCAAACATATCATTGATGATGACGATCGAAGAATATATCTCTTTATTTTTTAGTATTAATGATAATAAATTATAGATGAATAATGTTGTTGCAAGATCAAATGGTATTTTGACAGTACTCATAAATTTTTCTTGAATTTTTAATTTTAAATAAATAATTAAAAACATTATTTTAAATAAATAATTAAAAATATTATAATAGATAAGTACAACAAATTTTATCTATAAAATGATTTAATTAATAGTAAAAGTCTATTAATACATGTCCTTTTTGGTCATTTGTCTCTCAAAAACACTTCTTAAAAAAGATTATCCAAACACAATATATTTATCGAAAACACTTTTCAAATTAATTTACCAAACACAATTTGTTTTTATTAAAAGCACTTTTCTGAAAAGATATTTTATAAAAATGCTTCTCAAATAAATAGTTTTCTAACTGTAATCCCAAACAGGCTCTTATTATTGTATGACTTTTTTTCCTTACCACTTTATTTTAATTAAGTTACAACATTCATCTCAAATTTTTTCCATAAAATGTTCAACAATTTAAAACCAACAATACCTTCTCTTGAAAACATAAGGAAACACATTATTTGAAGTTCTGACCACTACCCCGATCTTGTGATTATTAGTAATTCATTTAATGCATAGTTTACCTTTCAAATAGGCTAATATTTAACTTTGCCTTTAGAAATCCAACTTATCCCAATGGGGCCATAAGTTCTCTAAAAGAGAAGGACAAATAACTTGTAGATTATTATGACGCAAACATATAAACTTATTATCTTGAAGAATGAAAATTAAAGACTAGTGAAAAATATGGCCAGAAGTACAAACCACCCTTAGTATTTTCATGAAACTCTTGTTTCGACTTCTTTTCAATAAAACAAAAGATAACTATCAACTACTGTTATATACAATTGAACTATAAGATTAGAACAGTAATACAGACCTTGGGTAATGAGAGGACAAAATTTTTTATCTTCCTGATATAACTATAAAAGGAGCAAAGCTTTTTTTGATCTGTGTATTCTATGCTCATTAATTATTTATTCAGTATAACCAATTAATTTCAATATAATTTGAAATGATATTAAACATCAAGCTGTAAGAAGCAAAAACTTACAGTTACTTGAATTCACAATATTTGTTGATATGTCCATATGTACAATACCAGTTCCCGAAGCCTACATTACAAGATGATAAAAGACCTATAGTGATCCTAACTTAACTATCTAAATGCTTAGGTAAAAAATAATAAGGCCAAGCCTATGGTATTCGATGCGCACTGATTGGAACTTCTTTTTTGAGTGTGAGTGTCTCTTGAATGTCCTTGCATTGACATGCATTATTTCATATGAGTGAGTGGAACATCTTTGTTGTGAGGGCACATGAGTTATATTGCTAGCTGCTTACGTGTTTGGGTAGTGTAACTTGTATATATGTATGGTTGTCTGTTGATAATGTTCCATACTTTGATCCTGTTGTGTCATATGATTGTACTTCATGATTATACATAGTTGGTTTTGAAAAGTGAGATAGGAGGGGGTGTTGTGATTTGAGCTTAAATGTTGATTGATTTCCTTGAATAGATTAGAATCTCCTAGTTAAGTGTCGTGTTTTGTTATGTTGTGTTATGTTGCCTAAGGACATGCAAATGTTCTAAGTTGAGGGTGTTGATTTTCTATAGAAATATAGCACTTTTGACGCTTAAAATGAGAAAAATATGCAAGTCTCCATTATTTTGTTAGATATGATGCGTTTTGGGTATGTTTTGCAGGAAACTAGGTTTTAGATGCTAAGTTTGTGAAAAAGAGGAAAAAAATATTTTTGGCTACTTATGTGATCAATAAAGGGTGTTCGTGACACCTTTTGGATTATTCGTGACCAAAATATGTGTGGGAATTGAAGAACAGAAAAAATAACTTTTGGCACTTGCTAAGTCAATATGCGAACTGCATGTAGCACATGTAGACCGCATATGGGTAAAACGTGTGTCAGAAGTCCAAAATCCTGAGAGCAGACTTGCAAAAATTTTTGGTATGGGCACATGTGGGCACCACATGTGCCCAGCCTCAGGCCGTATGTGGGTGCGCGCATGTGGAGAGAACATGTAGCCACTGACCCTTTTTTCTCCTATTTTGTTTGGACTTTGGCTTTAGGGTTTCCTCATGTACTATACGTGCTTCTTATGTGTTTTTAGTAGAAGTAATGCACTCTTGGTACTCACAAATATATCTTAATTTTGAGATTCAATTATGGTCTTGGAATTCTCTTGTATTGATTTCGGTTGATTAATTCAATTATAATTTTGGATTTTTACTTGTGATTATTGTGATTTAATCTTATGCTTTCAATCATGAATATTGTTGATTAATTCACAATTATGAGCGGCCAAAAACCCTTAGCTAGGGTTGTGGAAACCCTAGCGGATTGATGAAGTAGGGGAAGTGCTATTGCTGTTCTGAATCGATACCCATGCATGCATTGTATTATCTTTACTTTAATAGTTATCTTAGCGGTTGCAAACGTTAGTATCACGCCTAGATTATTTCTACTTACTCCAAAAAAGGAGCAGTGACTAGGAAAAGATAATAACAATAGTAATTTGGATTTTAACTGTTGATCCACTCTACTAGGTTTTATCTAAGTAAGGTGGTTAAATTTCATCTAATAACTATAAACTCAAAAGGTAATAGTTAATTGGGATCAAGATAAGTGTTAGTAAGGCAACATCCTAAGACTCAAAAGATAAAGGGTGAGATCCTTCTACTCGTCCAAAAGATTGTATAAAGTACATAACTAATTGATTCTGCATGCAAGGTATCAGGTTGGTTTAACAAAGAACGATAAGCCTATAAAGTTGAGAAGCCAGAGGGAAAACAATCCTAATATTCACCTACGACTGGTTACAATCGAAGTTGATATTCACCAATTGTTCGATATTGCTATTCAAAACCCCCCATTTACTTTTCTAGTTCTGCCCGTTGATTAAATAGTTGAGAGCCATGATTCCATGTCTTTCCTTGGGACTCGACCCTAACTTTTGTTGGGTTACTATATTTGGCAGCGATCGCATCATCTTCAGAGTAGAGGTGTAGCTTGGGCGCCACCAGGACAGAACACCCTCAAAGAAGAGGAACAATGTTGACATTAAAAAAAATCCTTCTAAAACATGGTAGTTATCAAAGTTAGTGGTTTGCGGTCACAAACTATTCTATATAGAGTGTTTGTGACTTGTGAGCATCTCAGAAGAAAAAAAGCAGTCTCTTTGTTTGTGCTTGATGGTTAATATTATTTTAACAATCTTAGTACTATTACGAAGATTAAATTGTGTACCAACATATTTGAACATTCATTTTATTGGTACACTTATACTGAAGGGTTGGGACTCAAATATTACAGGTTCTTCTCATCTCTAAATATTGCGGAATAGGATATACGGAGCTCCAAAAAAAGAAATGAATCCACTATAAAGAGTCAACTGCCTCAAGAATTGAAAAATTGATATATCACATCAAGACCTTCAAATCTACATAGATACAAATATCTATTGGAATCTTGAGACATCTCAATTATATTTTGACCTATATCAACAAAAATAATAAAATGATATTAAGAAAGAAAACAGTAGTAATATGGCATATCACATATGCCTGAGGAACAATTTTTATTATAATATGAAGGTTCTAATAATATAGAAGAATTATGAGAAATCCCAGAAAAAGGAATCTTATAAATACAATTATCAGCACTTAACAGACAACTTAACTATGGGTCACATAGTTTAGCTAGATAATTTGGAAAATGCAAGAATTTAAAGCTAGATTTAAAAAAAGAACCTATACTAACAAATAGATTAATAAACTTTAGAAATGAATAATTCAATTTGAATAGTGTCAAATAATTGCATCGTTATTCTAATTATAAAATAATCTTCCTTCCTCTTAGTAAGACTACTTATTGTCTGCTCCCACTTTCGAGTTCTAATGGCTAATTTTTTCTATCAAAAGATTTTATTTCTTATAATTGACTATGCCAACGCTTGCTTCTTTGAGAAGAATAATTACTCAAATTGTTCAAATATATTAACGACAGATTAAACATGTAATTACTGTAATACTTGAGCGAACGTTAAGTTTCATGGGGTGACAACTATATAACAAATATCTACAACAATTAGGCACTCCCTAGATGATTTTAAATTCCATAGGGTGACAACTATATAGCAAACGTCCACAACAATTGGGCACTCCCTAGATGATTTTATATCTAGGTTTAAAACGTCCACTTGTGGGTCAACCTTTCATGTTGATTTCATTGTATAGAAAAAAGAGAAAATTATCTCATAGACATTTATTAGATTGTTTATTGCAAGTTGCAACAACACTTTTAGATAATTATTTTATTAAGATTTTAATTGTAAGTTGTAGAAACTTTTAAAAAAAGTAATATATTTATTTTTTTAAAAAAATCAAAAAAATATTTTAAACTATAGTTAACTCCTTTTTTGTAGGGTTTAGTATTAAGTGTCTTCTAAATAAATGTATTCATAATTATGGTAGGAGTAAAATATGGACAATATCATATATCTTCATTTATTATAATTCTTACCTTTTTAAAAAAGTTACACGTTTTTCTAAAATAATTTTATTGGAACAAAATTCTTTTGCCTATTCTCACACATTTCTTCTTTTTAATTATACTCATTATTTTTTTTGTTCATCCGCATAACAAAATATTAAACTTTTTAGGGTATTGTTTCTGTATAAACCTTGACATATCTCAAACGATTGTAGAATTTTCTTTATCAAGCTTTTTAGGGGATGAATGTCATTTTCTATATCAAGTTTTTTTTGCTTGAATTTCATCATATGTTCTACATATGCGTTGATTTTACGGTTGAATGAATCAGGTTAAGAGGAATCGGATTTTATATGAAGCATATGCATTGATAGCATTGATTAAACTAATTAATGGATATCAAATTTTGTACTATTTTCATACACTAAAAACATTAGTAAGAATAAATCATCTAAGGTTAGCATTTCACATATCAATTTCATAGATTGAAACCCAAAAATAAAAATTATTTGGTATTACTTTGTTATACTAATAGATTTAAACTCATTTGTTCAAAATAATGTAAAGATGTTATATTGTAAAACATTTCATAGATGTAAAATGTACTACACCTCTTTAACAATAAATAGTTACGGTATGTAATGCCTATAAATTAAGTGATTGTCATTTTACGTATAAATTCTCATGATAAGTTATCTTATAATATTTTTAATATGAATTACATATAATGAGATATCAGTAAATAATATCACTTGGTGAAAGAGACATATTAATAAAGTGATTTAAACATAATTTGTTAAATTAAATCACACTAAGCAAACTTTACACCTTTTTTCATACACTAAAATTCATTAATAAGAATACATTATTTGTATATAGTATCTTACATATTAATTTTATATATTAATACCTTCTTTAATACTTTATTTGTAACAATACAACATTTAAAAAAGATAAGATAATAGTTATTGAGTTTTAAATAAGAAACAATCAGAAGACATTGAACATCTATTGAATACAATATAAGAAGATACTTATTTTTAGTTGAGAAATAATCAAAAATAAAAAAACATATAGCCTTATCCATATAGATTATATACGAATTTAACTTTTACATAATGTACAACACAAAGTTTTACCAAAAAGCAATAAGCATACAAATATCCACACATATAAAATACAATATAGAAAACAACATGATAATTGATACTTATATAAACACAAGATTTTGTTTATTTTTCAAATTTGTTTATGATTTTAAAACCAAAAAAATATTCATCTATACCAACAAAAATCATATACTACATTTCATCTACCTTTTTAAATTAAAATGTGTAAATCTGTATGTGTTGGTGAAAATACAATAAAAAATACAACTGAAAATTATAAGTGTAGAAAATAAAAAAGACTATCTTCTTTTTTTTCGGCTAAGGCGCGGATATCTCCCTCTTTTTAAGGAGATTCAAGCTCACTGCAGCAAAATATTTCACCGGTTCAGCAGTAATATTCTTGACTTGTCCGTTCCAGGATACAACAGCTCAACAACTCTGGACAAGAGTTGAGTTCAAAGCTCTACAAAAAGAATACCTCGCTTCAACTAATAAACTCTCTTTTTTACTAACTTTTTCTGTGAACTCTATAATATCTTATGTCTCCCACACCATGCAAGACCACTTCTATTTATAGGTGAAGAACTCTTCCATGCAATGAATAGGAAGAATGAATGATGGTAGTAAAGAGGGAAGATCAATGGCTTAGAGGTTTCATGAGTTACAAGAGTTACATGAGTTACATCACATAAAGAGAAGGGTAATGGAGGGAAAAAGAGTGGAATTTACAAGAGTTACATCCACTTCTACGATCACTAAATATTTTATTTTAAGACACAAATGAATAGGAGTTAGTGGCTGCCATCCTTATATATCAATTGTTTTTTATTTTTTCAGTTAAAACAAAAAATGTTTTCTTTCCCCTTTGTATACTAAAATTTGCTGTAAGTTGCAAACTAAGAAATTTTGTTATATCTTTCATTAAACAATCTTGATGTTTATAGTGAAACTTCAAACAAAAAGGTTAAATTTGATAGAAACCTCTTGTTACCCTTAAAATGGTACAATTGAATATACACTTGATTTAAAAACATGCAAGTAGAAATGACCAAGTGATGATATTATAATGAATTAACTTGTAAGAAATAGTAAACAGTAAAACAGATAATTAAGCAATGTGAATCGAAACATAAAATTGTGTTGGCTTGAGCTCTAAGGAAGTTGTTTGGCAACGATTTTGGAAGATGTAATATTGAATGTTAAGAACATAAGAACTTGAAAGCTTTGAAAACATTTTCAAATGCAAGTGTCAGAATTAAACTTCAAATGCCGTTTTAACATCAAAGTAAGTCCTATTTATAGCTAAATATCAAGGACAAAATCAACAAAATATGCCTTCTTAAAGTTTATTAAAATCCTATTAATTACCCTATTAAATTCTTACTACTTCCTTCGTACGTTTTTACTTGTCACATTTTAACTTGACACACTCATTAAGAAAAACAAGTAATAATATCGTTATTTTATGATAGTACCCTTATTAAATGATGTTTGTATTGTGTCCTGAAATTAATTTGGAGAAAAAACAATTAATATTAAGGGCAAAATAAAAAAAAAGTTGTCATTTCTTGATATGTCAAAAATGACAAGTAAAAATAAAAATATAATTAGAAAATATGTGACAACTAAAAGAAAAGAAGGGAGTACTACAAAAACCTGACTAATTTCAATGTCCATCCAAGTATGAAAAGCCTCATACTTACATGACTGCTATGGATGATTTATGAGTTTTATAATAATTTTTTTTTACACAATTAGATCGCCTGAAAGATAACTACAACTAACTATCCATAGTAAGTTGAGTTAGTACTTGCGAAAACAAACAGTAACCTACAAGAACAGTAAAACTACATTAGAGTGCAAAGACTCTTTACATGATAAGAGCATATAAGTTAAATTTTGGCTCTTAAATCTTTGTCGAGTTAACGACGGACTCATCAAAGCTTTATTTTTTTACGGAATAACTACATGGCTTAGTAAATATAGACTCCCAATTATTTATGTACCCTATGTTTTAATTAATTACAATCCATAGCCCCCTCTTGCCTATTAATTATTCCTAATTATAATTCATAGTCTCTTTCATTTATTTTCTCTCTTTCTCTACTTTCTATTTTAATTCCCAGTTCTTTTCTTTATTTTTTCTTTTTCTTTTTTTTTTCATTTTTCTTTCTTTTTTCTTTTCTTTTTCCTTTTTTTCTTTCTTTTTATATTTTTTTCTCTCATTTTTTTTGTTGTTGTTGTATTACATATTTTATATTTATTTGTCATACTGTTGGAGTTATAGAAAGCATAGCTATAATGGCTCATCAAAGAAGATGAAGAGCAGAAGTCCTTGAAGTGGAGAATATAATTTTTTTGGACTTGAACACTAGAAAACTGAAAGAGTAAAGTGAAATTAAAGATGAAACCTTCTTATTCCTTCAATATGATCGAGACACGTGGTCAAATAGCTAGCCTCAATCTACAAGCTTCCTCATTTTATTTTTTCCCTTTCATGTAAATATCTATTTCCATTTTCTATTTTTATCATATGTAAATAATAAGTTTGTTATAGGCTTAGAAAATAGGACTATGACAGCTGTAACAGTTAGTTAGAATATTGATTCCTTGTATTTCCTATATATACATTTACTGTGTAGAGAATATGTAGAGATAAAAATTTCAGCTATCTCTTTCCTATCAATTTTATTTGTTCATGGTATCAGAGCAGTGATATTGATACCTACTCTCTTTATTTTTTTTACTCATTTCATCTAGCAGTGAAACAACTATTAGAACTCCAGCTCCTATTAAACCAAGTAATCTAGCTCACCTTTTTTTCTTATCTCCTACTGATTCCCCAGAAACTATGTTGGTAAATTTAATATTTGATGGAAAGAGCTTTGGTGGTTGTAAATGAGCTATGTGGATATCCTTGATTGCTAAGAACAAATCTGGTTTTGTTGGTGGATCAGCCAAAGAGCCTGCATCTGGGACG
Organism: Capsicum annuum; assembly: GCF_002878395.1. Taxonomy (NCBI): domain Eukaryota; kingdom Viridiplantae; phylum Streptophyta; class Magnoliopsida; order Solanales; family Solanaceae; genus Capsicum; species Capsicum annuum. The sequence goes on from NW_025835019.1 coordinate 43,269, forward strand.
GATCTCTATAGAGCTTGGTCTAGATCTAACAATATGGTAATCTCTTGGATACTCAATTCCCTTTATCATAAAATTTCTATGAGTGTTTTGTATCATGATACTACTAAAGATATTTGGGTTGGGTTAGAGGATAGGCTTGACCAAAGTTCTTGGCCACGACTATTCTAGATCCAAAAACAGCTTAGTGACCTTGTTAAAGGTTCATCTGATATTGCAACTTACTACACTAACATCAGCCACCTTTGGGATGAGCTAGATACTTTAGATACATTCACTGTTTGCACTTGTGATTGTTCTTGTGGAGCAAAAGAGAAAAACATTAAGTCCAAACAAGATGACACCTGGTTTAATTTTTAATGAGCCTTAATGACTCTTATTGTGCTTCCAGAGGTAATTTTGATGATTTATCCATTACCATTTATTTCAAGTGCTTATGCACTTTTAAGTCAAGAAGAAAAGCAGCGAAAAAATGGTTAATATCTATAAGTTTCCTGGAGAAACTTCTTTAATAGTAGCTAATCAAGCTAATGCTGGTCAAAAGACTTTCTCTGCTGATTTCAGGGCACAAAAGAATTCTTATGATACTAGAAAGTCTGCTATCTTGTGCAAATATTATAAGAAACCTGATCACACTATTGAGAAGTGCTATAAGATACATGAATTTCTATCAAATTTTAAGTTTACAAGGCAGAAAATTTTCAAACTAATTCTCAAGGACATGCAATGTCATCTAATAAGTTTTTTTGGAGATTTTTCTATGCATGATGCAGATCTTATAGACCATGGAAATCTTATTACAATAGAGCAATTAGCACAGGTAATGCAGATACTTCAATAAGTGAAGAACCGTGAACAAAGCAATAAGAATTCTGAAGTCATAGCCTCTGTTAATTGTGCTGGTATATCACTTTGTCCTAGTCCATTTTCTTTAAACTTCCATGTAGATTCTAGAGCTTATAGTAAAACCATTTGGATGATTAATTCTGGTGCAAGTGAGAATGTGTGCTATAATAGGAATTTCTTCTTCAATTTTACACCTCTTCCTATGTCTATTTGTGTAAATCTACCTAATTCCCAGAAGGTTAAGGTCTCATATTCAGGGTCATTCAAGCTTTTTCCCAATTTAATCATTCACAATGTCCTATTTGTGCCTAGTTTTCACTTCAATTTGTTATTTGTCCATAAGTTGTGTGGACAACTTTCTAACATAATTTCCTTTACTTGCTCTTATTATTTCATGCAGGGCCTTCAATGAAGATCCCAATGCTCCTTGGTGAAAGAAAAAATCATCTCTATTTTTGAAGAACAAATCCCCAACAGTCCCTGTAGTCACATCTTTTAGAAAGTATAGTTCTAGTTTCAATTCCGTCAAGGATGTTTCATCCAGTCTATCTTGTATTTTAATTAATGATGTTGAGAGAAAATTCTGGCATGTAAGATTGGGTCATATGCCCCTTTCAAATATTCAACATATCAATAAAATTCCAGTTTCTATTTGCTCCAACTTTTCAATTCCATCTTCTATTTGTCCATTGGCAAGATAGCACAAACTTTCTTTTCCAATTAGTGAGATTAATAGTAAACAAATTTTTTATTTAATTCATATTGACACTTATGTTAAAAGAAAACATAAACACTTATTAGAGGTTTGTAGGACTTTACTTTTTCAATCTCACCTTTCACGCAAGTTTTGGGGAGATGCAATCATGACTACAACTTATTTGATTAACAGATGCCCTACTAAACTTTTCTCTTTCAAAACACCTTATAAAAGATTATTCAGTCACCCTCGTACCTATTCTCATTTAAGAAGTTTTGGTTGTCTTGTTTATGCTTCTACTCTCTCTCAAGGAAGATCTAAATTTATACCTAGATCTAAGCCATGTGTTTTTCTTGGGTAGGTTATAAATTGTTAACTCTAAAATCTCAAAAGTGTTTTGTTTTTAGGAATGTTAAGTTTCATGAAAGTGTGTATCCTTTTACCACTATTTAGTCTACTGTACCTATTTTTAATTTTGATTTCCCTACCTCATTGGAGGATGATCTATCATTTAGTACATCTACTCCATCACATCCACACACTCCCATTCCTGATCCTAAAATTCATGAGGATAATGCACCAATTTCTCCTGATTCTATTCCCATTACCACTATTTTGAGAAGATCTATAAGGTCTGTTAAAACTCTTGCATACTTAGAAATAGTGTTGTTCTTTCCAATGTGTCTGATACTTGTTTCTCTTGTCCTACATTAGTTTCTCCTTTTGCTTTTTCTGTTTTATCATAGGCTAATAAAGATTACGTCACTTCCTTATCCAATATTCAAGAACTTACTTCTTTTTCCCAAGATATTTTATACTCCGGTTGGCAAGATGCTATGACTAAAGAACATGAGGCTTTGATCAGTAATGACACTTGGGATGTAGTTACTTTTCCACCTGGTAAAAAGGCCTTGCCTACAAAATGGGTCTACAAAGTTAAGCTTAATTCTTCTGAAAATGTTGAAAGACTCAAGGTAAGACTGGTTGTTCGAGGTGATATACAAAAAGAAGGAGTTGATTTTACAGAGACTTTTAGTCCTGTTGTTAAGATCACTACCATATATTGTGTACTCGCCATTGCTATTAAACAAGGCTGGGTTTTATTTCAATTAGACGTTAACAATGCATTTCTTTATGGCGAATTAGACGAGGAGGTCTATATGCAATTTCCAATAGGTCTCAAGGTCACTGATTCTACTCAAGTTTGTCATTTAAAAAAGTCTCTTTATGACTTAAAACAAGCCTCGAGACAGTGGTATGCAAGATTAACAGCAACTCTTAGGTTCAAAGTTTTTACCCATTTTTTAAATGATTACTCTTTATTTTACAAGTATAGTGGTGAGTCTATTTCCATTTTAGCTGTCTATGTCGATGATATCTTACTCATAGGGAATAACAAAGCAGAATTAGATGCCCTCAAACTATTTTTGGATTTATAGTTTAAGATCAAAGACTTAGGGGACTTCCATTATTTTTTGGGTATTGAAGTTATCCGGGAGCCTCATGGTCTGATACTCAACCAACAAAAATTCATTTTAGAA
>NW_025835019.1:49349-91815 GCF_002878395.1 Capsicum annuum
CACACAAAATCTCCATGGGTCGACATTTTAATTGAATTCATATTTAATTTAATATTTTAATTAATTTAATTTAATTAAGGTGCCACATGTTTAATAGAATTTCTACTTATGGTTTAAAAAAATTCTGTTTGTTATAAGGGTATATTTGATCCCAAAAGGTGGATGGAAGGGTATTTCTGACCCAATAGATAAACGAAGGGTATTCTTGATCCATTTTCAATACTTAAAGGGTATTTCTGACCCTTTTTCGTATTTTAAATCCCCTTAGTAGATATCCTGACTTTGTGGCTGGGTAGGAACAAGTGAAGTCATTTATCATGACCATAGCTTAATGAATTTCAACTAGGGCAGAAGCATACAAGTGCAAGGATATTTCAGGTGCTAATTTTACATCTGAAAACTGAAGTACTGCATACTTTCAGAAAACACAAGTGCATTTGAACATAAGTAGATATTGTCGGGTAAGTGATGCAATAAAAACTAAAGCTTTGATGGGTCCATAGTTAACTCGACAAAGATTTAAGAGCCAAAATTTAACTTGGATACTCTTATAATGTAAAGTCTTTGGACTCTAGTGTAGTTTAACTGTTCTTGTAGGTTACTGTTTGTTTTCGCAAGTACTAACTTAACTTTTTATGGATAGCTAGTTGTAGTTATCTTTTAGACGATCTGATTGTGTAATTTTTTTTTATTATAAAACTCAGAAACCATTTGTAGCATTCATGTAAGTATGACGCGTTTCATACTTGGATGGACACTGCAATTACGTAAAATTTAATCATATTTTCTTGAAAGTAGGAGGCCTATATTTGTACTAGGATTAGTTAGGCTTTTGTAGTATTTCCTTTGTTCGCTTTTACTTGTCGCATATTTTCTAATTGTATTTTAATTTTTATTTGTCATTTTTGACATATCAAGAAAATACAACTTTTTTCTTATTTTACTCTTAGCTTTAGTTGTATTTTCTCCAAATTAATTTCAACACACCATATAAACATCATTTAATAGGGTACTATGGTAAAATAATCATATTATTACTTGTTTTTCGTAATGATTGTGCTAAGTTAAAATGTGACAAGTAAAAATGGACGAAGGAAGTAGTAAGAACTTTGTTACTGGAAAAAATAGACATATGTTGAGAGACATTGTTCCGGATGTTCAAAAACTTCAATGTGTCACGAAAAAAAAATAGACATATGTTTATGTTTTATTGATGTTCCTAGATATGGATATTTTTTTTTTTGATCTTTTTGTTCCTTAGTAATGTTGTCTTTTTAAGATTGTTGTTACGAATCAATTTTAAATTTGAGATTTAAGTATTATATAATTTTAGATTTTCGAATAAATTTGACATATTTTTTTGTAACATTGTTTTAATATTAAGTTATATGTCATGTACAGTTTTTAGGTGATAAAGTATTGAATCACGCTATGCTAATGTAACATTCGTTTAACATTTTCTTTGTTAAACTTAACTGTTATACATCGATGGTGTTAGTTGGTATTAAATTTGATATCAACTACATCAAATTATACATTTTTCTGTCTTGCAATTAATACTTTTTTTTTTTATTTAATGGTCATTTGTATTATTTTTCTGATTAAATAGGTTCAATTACAGAATGCATGTTTTACAATATAATATATATTGTATTTCAATATATTTTATTTCGTGTATGAAACATGTATAAAATCAATATGAAATTTCAATATTCCTTTCAAGGTTTATAAAATAGTTTCTTAGATGTCATATTTATATGCAATGAATATAATGATTGCAGAAGTTGGTATAAAAATTGACTTTCACCAAATATTATAGGTTATTTTTTCTATTTATTATAGTGTATGAAATAAATATACAAACTTATATTTTTTGAATTAGGATATTCTAGTTAGGTGATACCAATTTATATTCTCATTCCATTACTATAAAAAGTAGAGAAATTGCCTACAAAATTCTCTATAACACATATTGCTAAAGAGCCAACTTTGAAAAAATATATTACATGGCGCCTAAAATATCAAATTGCATACTAAATTAATTCACTACTACGACCATCCGATAACAATTTATATAGAATTTTCTCAAAATCAATCAAAATCCTCTATAAAGATCTGTAAAAGTCTTTTTTAACATTGATTTAACATTTTTCTTTGTTAAATTTAACTAGTATAAATCGATGATGTTAGTTGGTATTAAATTTGATATCAACTGCATCAAATTATACATTTTTTTGTTCTGCAATTAGTACTTTATCTTTTTTCTGATTTTAATGGTCATTTGTATTATTTTTCTGATTATATATGTCCAAGTACAGAACATATGTTTTACAACATATATTATATTTCAATATATTTTATTTCGTGTATGAAACCTATATAAAATCAATATGAAATATCAATATTCCATCCAAGGTTTATAAAATAGATTCTTACATGTCATATTTATATGGAATGAGTATAATAATTTTAGAAGTTGGTATAAAATTTTTCACCAAATATTATATGTTATTATTTATTTTAGTGTGTGAAATAAATATACAAATTTATATTTTTTGAATTATGATATTCTAATTTTATTTGATTATTTTATTTGATTGTTGATTCTTGTAATGCATAGTAGTATCTTACTTGTCAATTCTATTTGTGATTTGGCTTTTTTGTTATTCTTAGTAGTTCTGTAGTTGGGACTTGATAGTACTTGTTTCAGTTTGCACTGTTGTTTAAGCTTTTCACTCTTAGTTGTTATTGGTTTGTGCTATCTTTGGTAGCTGTGGTTGATGGTATTGGCATAGGGTCATGTCTTCGGGCGAGGCTTGGATCGGGTTTGGGGTTGGGATATTGGACTAGGGCGGGGGCAAGGGCGGGTGGCAGGAAGGTTAAAGAGGCTAAGGATGACTATAAGTTGAGAGTAGGGTCGTCAAACATAAGGTCTTTATCAGAGAAGTCTTTAGAGCTAGTGAAAATTCTTAGGAAAAGAAGGATTAATATAACTTGTCTCTAAGAAACCAAATGGGTAGGTTCTAAGGTGAGGGTAGTTGATGGTTATAAGTTGTGGTACTCAGGAAGCGTGAGAAACATGAATGATATAGGTATTTTAGTAGATGATGAGGTAACGGAGCAAGTGGTAGAGGTTAAGAGGGTCAACGATAGGATGATGTCAATTAAGCTAGTTATTGGAGGGTTTTGGTGATATTATTAGTGCGTATGCACCGCATGTAGGTTTGGATGATGAAGAGAAGAGGAGATTTTGGGAGGATTTGGAGGAGATGGTGAGGAGTGTCCCCAGTAATTAGAAGCTTTTCATAGGAGGGGATTTTAGCAGTCACATATGGTCTTCTTCGAAAGGTCATGATAATGTGCATGGAGGCTATGGGTTCGGTGTAAAGAATGTTGAAAGAGTGACACTTCTGGATTTTGCTCGGGCGTTTGGATTGGTGGTAGTTAATTCGAACTTTTCCAAGAAGGAAGTTCACTTGGTTACCTTTTGTAGTTCGGTAGTGAATACTCAGATTGACTTCTTGCTCCTCAGGCGAGAAGATAGGGGTATTTGTAAGGATTGTAAGGTCTTACCGAATGAGAGTCTCTCGACCCAGAATAGGCTTTTGGTGATGGACTTGGGGATCTTAAAGGAGCGGAGGAGGAGAGGTATGAAGGATCACCGGAGGATTAGATGGGGCAGTTTGACTTTAGCCAGTGAAGTGGATATAGGGGATAATTTGTTAATGAGGAAGGCTTAGAAGAGTGGAGGGGCTGTTGATAGTATGTGGGACGCGATTACCAATTGCATCAGAGAGACTGCTAGAGAGGTTTTGGGGGTATCGAAAGGTCGTTCAGGCAAGCACCAAGGGGAATGGTGGTGGAATGAAAAGGTGAAGAGGAAGGTGGAGGCCAAGATGAGAGTGTATGCAAAGTTGGCGGAGAGTAAGGATGAAGAAGATATATGGAAAAATAGAGAAGAGTATAAGATTGCTAGACGAGAGGTGAAGCTAGCGGTCACAAGGGCCAAGGATGCTGCTTTCAAGAGTTTATACACAACGTTAGATAGGAAAGGAGGGGATACAAAGTTATACAGGATCGCTAAGGTTAGAGAGAGGAGGGCTTGGGATCTGGACCAGGTGAAGTGTATTAAGGATGTGGACGACAATGTTTTGGTGGAGAAGGGTCGTATTAGAGAGAGATGACAGTCTTACTTTCATAAGCTCCTGAACGAAGAAAGGAATACTAGCATTATGTTGGGGGAGTTTGAGCATTCTGAAAGTTTTCACGATTATGGATATTATAGTCCCATTAAGGTTGAGGAGGATACGGGGGTTATTCGTAGGATGCGTAACGGTAGAGCGATGGGACCAAATGAGATTTCGATGGATTTTTGGAAGTGTACAGGCGGGGTAGGTTTAGAGTGGTTGACTCGGTTGTTTAACATAATTTTCAAGTCGGCGAGGATGCCTGAAGCTTGGAGGTGGAGTAAGATGATTCCGTTGTATAAGTATGGAATTGACTTATGATGAGCTGTACACATTACTGAACCGCATAGAAAAAGGAAATCCAGAGTGACATTCAATTTCTAGAAGTTCCACGAAAAGAATTGCGGGAGTATTAGAGGTGGATCAATTCACAACCCTATTAGCACAAGCTTTTGCCTTACAAAATTTGATCAACACATCGTTCAGCAGCATGAAGTTGGGAGAAGCACAACCTGTAGCCACAGTCAATGCCATCCAACAAGCTGCAGTTTGGTGTGAGGTATGCGGAAATAGTGGTTATGCAGCGGCCATTTATGCTTCAAATTTGGAATTTGTGATGTATGTAGTAAAGGCCGAATTATGGTAATGACTACAACATAAAGTGGCAAACTCATCCACAAAATTAGCCATAGAACGCCCCACGACCATATACCTAATCAAATCAGTCAACGAGCAATATGGAAGAGATGGTGAAACAACTCTTAGCTGGTCAAGCACAATTATTTATGGATATGAAAAGTCAAAAGGCAAAATTACAGAATCAACAAGCGGCCATAAGAAGTTTAGAGTTGCAAGAGGGTCAATATCACAGGCAATGAAAACTAGACCACAAAGAGGTTTGCCAGCTGACATAGAAACTTCAAAACAGGTCATGAAAATCACCCTAAGAAGTGGGAAAGACCTTCAAGGAGGACCTCTAAAGGCAACAAAGGAGGTAGATGCTGAGGTTGTGACCAAATAAGTTCCCAAAAAAGTTTCTGAAAATTCAAGAAAGTCTGAGTACTTGAAATCAAAAGTTGTTGAACCAGAAGTGAAGAAGATATTGCCACTACCCTTCCCTCAGAGGCAGATAAAAACGAAGGAGGATGCAATGTTTAAAAAGTTCTTTGACATATTCAGAGAGCTTCATATTAACTTACCTCTTTTAGATATTTTACAGAGTATGCCCAAGTATGCAAAGTACTTAAGGGATGTGGTAGAGAAAAAGGTAAAACTACAGGATGTGGGAGCTATAACACTCACTGAAGAGTGTAGTGCTGTGATGACACAAAAAATTCCCAAGAAATTGAAAGATTAGGGAAAGTTTGCTATCCCTATTCAAATTGTGAGTAAAGCGGTCTATGCACTGAGTGACTTAGGGGAAAGCATAAATTTGATGCCCCTATCGTTGTTTAAAATATTAGGCTTAGGAGAACCGCAACCAACCACCATGGTGTTGTAGTTGGCAGATGGGACATTTACACATCTGAATGGAATAATTGAGGATGTCCTCATAAAGGTTGGTAAATTCATTAAACCTGTTGACTTTATTATTCTTGATTTTGAGGCAGATGAATAGGTACCAATCATCTTGGGGAATATATTCTTAGCAACTGGAGGGGCCTTGATAGATGTTAGAGAAAGCACACTCAAAATGAGGATACATTATGAAGAGGTGGTATTTGAATTTTACAAAATACCCATCATAAAATCCTAAATTAAAGAATTGTGTATGATCAATGTGATTGAAGTGGATAAGTATGGGGTGGTTAATCCACCAAAGACCTCTTCGGGTTACCTGATTGAGCGACCCAAGTTGAAATCGTTGTCTCCCAACATGATAAAGGTTAAAGTGAAGAGAGATATTGATCTTAAGAGTGCAAACTCAAGAGGTCAGAAATGAATGAATAAATGGCTCTCAAAAGAGAGTAAAAAGGTGAAGGAATATGGTTGAGTTGAGTTGGGTTATACCGCGACACTAAATCAGGCACTGCTTGGGAGGTAACCCAAGTTAATTAGGTATGTTTTCTTTCTAGTTTTTATTTCACATAATTTTTGTTTTTAGTTGAGTCACAGATTAATGGGAAGTCTGAGTACCATAAACTTGAGCTAAGGAGTATGACAAAGACTGAGTGTGGGGCTCCATGAATCTCTTTTATGAAAAAAAGTTGCTACTAGCTAGTCCTAGAGGCCTCAGGGAGTATTTCTATGTCTTACTTTTTAAGTTACTTTGGCGACTAAGTAGATTTTTAAGTATGGGATGGAGAAATTTCTAATTTTTGACTCAATTTTTTTTTTTTTTAAATTTTTAGGTTAGGAATAAGTGAGATATTCTTTTGGAGCTTATTTTGATTACATGATGCAAGTGTTTTGTTTTGTAAAAGCATGTTGATTAAATGAATCACTATTTTTGAGAGTCTTAGGCTTACGTGTGTGACTCTTGTACTTGTTGGCTTAATTTTGAATTCATGCTATTATTGGTTGAGAGTCTATGATGATCCTATAGAGTTGAGCATGTGCCACGTGTGAGTGATATTTTTGTATATTATTTGTTGCATGTGATGTCTAGAACTTGCCCGGTGTATGTGTGAAGCGAAATAAAGAATGTGGGTTTAGGAGATGATATAGGCATTTCTTTGATAACCTAGTTTTATACCTTCTATACCTTCTATTTGTCATACCCTTGGGCATAATCTTAGTTAACCCTCATTGAGTCTTTAACTTTTTATTTGGTAGCCACATAAATATCCTACTCCTTTCTTTGATAGACCATAATTTGATCCAAAAAGCTCCTAAATGCTTTAATAAAAAAAATCTTAAGAAAGGAGTTTGAGAAATTGAAGAAGAAAAAGGTAAAATTGATGCCCCAAGGTAATAGTTATTGGTGTTTATAATTGATGTGTGATAGATAATTATGATATAATTGATGCTAGAAATATTGCCATGATTGTGAAAAATAATTGATTTATGTGGTACTAAACTATATGTTCACCATGTATTTGTGAAAATACTTAAAAGAGATGGTCAAAATAAAAATGATGGGTGGATTGAAAAAGCATAATTTTAAATGTATAATGTAGTGTATTAAAGCACATAAAGAGCTTAGTCACTATTCCCAAATAGTTCCTACCCATCCCTTAGCCTTAATTACAACCCCAAAAAGTCTTAATTGATCCTAAGCTTTATATTTTGATATTAGTGAAGCATTACACTAAGGTCAAGCCTATGGTTCATTATGTGTAACTTGTGAATTCTTTGTGAGAGTGAGCGTAATTTGATTTTTGTACCCATTATGTTATAAATTGCATTATTATGAGTGATTATGGGTAACTCTCTTGTTATGAGGGGCACATGTTTGATGAATGCGGGTGATTTGTATGACTTCATTGATTAAATAATAAGCATGAGTTTTCCACTTAGGTGAGTCAATTCTTGAGGCTAGGATGTTTTGAAATAGTGTTCATGAGCTTTCAGATATGTAAATAACATGCGGTATGTAGAAACTTACATTTCGTGTAGTCATTTTAGTACTAGCTTGAGTGTCTTCCATCTAGTAAAAGTGTAGCATCACCTCAACTTATGATGCTTAGAGTAAAGAGTTGTTCGAGGACGAATGAGGTTTTAAATGTGGGGTGGTGATGTGGGGTGTATTTATACATTCTAGCGTTACTATTCTAGCTTATTTTTTCTTGTTTTGAGAGAAATTCGGGTGCTTAACTTGTTAATATGATATAAATAAGCATTTAAGTATCCAAGTATGTGATTACAATTTTCAAAGTATTTTTCAAATAAATTTGTACTTAATTGAGTCATTTAGGGTTCAACCCGAAAAACTAGCTTTACAAGCTTGAGATAGGTGTGTGTCGAGTTGGCTTTGTTGGATTCTAATATTTAATTTGTTCAAAATAATTTAAATATGTAATTATCAGTGGAATAACTTATTTTTAATATGCAAAGTTTAATTTGATTAAGTCTAGAGTCGGAATATAAGTGGAAGATCATTGTGAATTTGCCTTATCCTAGCTCTTGTTTTGATTTGTCGTTGAGAGTATTATGTTTTTGTGATCTTTAATATGTCGTGTGTGATATTGTAGTAGGATTTGTGAGCTGAATACAGTAATATATTGATGAGAAAAGGCCAGAAATTTATTAGAAATACACTACAAAAGGCATACGCAAAGGATAGGATGTTCAACATTTAACCAAAATTTTGAAAGCGAATTCCAGTGAGTCGATGTGAAGTGACGCGTAACGTCGACATTTGCATTTCTGCCAGTGAGTTGACGCATTCAGTGACGCGTTGCGTCGGTATGCTCAACCGCGGAAAACAGGCTAATGATTAAAAGGCAGCTGTGTGGGATTTGGTCAAATGGTGGGAATCTTTTATGGGACCATGTGCCATTCCTTAAGCCCACCAGGAATATAATTAAGTAGAATATATATATATTCCTTGGTTAGGCAGAACACACTTGGAAAATTACTAGGGAATATTGTTGGACACAGTTGGCAACAACTTTGGACAATATATATATATATATTAAACGGTGGATGCCAGGGACATTATTAATTATTGAAGCGGTGGAAACTGTGGACAGCAATTTGGAGGAGGATGCTACATGGTTTATAGGTTTTTAATTTTTTTATTTAGTCTTTAATTATTTATAACATGTATTTAATTAATTGGATCGTGATTATGAATATTATCGGTTAAAAATTCTTTTTTCTGGATTAAAGTCAAGAACATGAGTATTATTATTTTGTATTAATTTTGACTAATTTTGCTTGTCATATTTGGTTATTTGTTTATTCTTTTTTTTTTTAAAATTATTTTAAGGATTCGCGATCCTTAGAATACATATATTGTCGACCTTTTAATCTCGGAAGAGGAAATAGAGAGATAGAACATGTGTATAAACAAAGTTTGGGTTTTTATTCTTTTATAAAATAAAGAATTTAACTTAGCGTTTAGGATAAGGATGTACTTAGATGCCTTACTTGATTCATACATAGGATGATATCTTTAATTAATTTAATTGAATTATTACATCCTTGCTCAATGATGTAGTTGTAAGGTCCATATTAGGTAAAAGATTAGAGGTTGGGAAACCATGATCATGAAATTAACCTTACGAATCAACAACCAAGATAAGCCAGTTAACGAAGGAAATTCAATAACATAGTATGATTGTTCGAAGTGCTTTAACCCTGGGCTTTAATCTATTGATTGTCCTAAGACTTTTATTTTTATGCATTATTTATTTTATTTTTAATTTACAAAATTACAAACTCTCTTTTTGTTTAATTATCTCAATTATTAAACTAGAATTGGATAGTCGGCAACACAAGTCCCTTAGAGATCGATACTTGGACTTTCTTGAGCTACTTTACTATTTGATAAGACCACGTACACTTGCATGTATGCTTGAGCGCTGTCAGATAGGGTGAGAGGCGATGTTGAGGAGTCGGCTTTATGGGAGACTTTCTCTAATACTTTTTTAGATCACTTCTTTCCTCAGGAGTTAAGGGAAGTGAAGGCAGAGGAATTTGACAATATTAGACAAGGGAAGATGTATGTCAAGGAATATGCCTTGAAATTTCATCAACTATCAAGGTATACTCTAAAATTGGTGTCTGATATGTAGGTAAGGATGAGAAAGTTCACTTCTGGAATGTCTTGAGATTCGCTCCTTGAAAGCAAGACTGCTTTGCTGATCAAGGATATGGATATTTCTAGGTTGGTGGTTCATATTTTATAGGTGGAGTAGGAAATAGAAAGAAGTCTGAGTATAGGGAAAGACAGAGAAAAAAGTCAAAGTTTTATAAACAGGGTGGTGCTCAACAGCAAGGTGGTTGGATGGCGGTAAGTGGCTAAAGAAGAAGAGGGGGATTTCTTGTTCCTTCTCTACAACTAGTGCTACTTACTTAAAAAAGTCAGGTGATAGGCATCAGTAGGGTGGTGAATATTTTTGAGCACAGGGTGACCAATCTCAGCAAAATGGGGTTCAGTTGGCCTCATCGTTTCCTCCTTGTCGGTTCTATGGTAGGTTGGATAGGGGGTTCTGTGTGAAGGTAGAGAAAGGTATTTCAAATATGGTCAGCCAGGCCATATGCTCAAAAATTTTCTTGTTGGTAAGGGTGCTTCGGGAATCAGTAAGGCTCTGGTTGCTTCATTTTCTGCTCCGTTACCAAAGGGTGTTGCTTCTGCATCAATTTTTGCTTTTGGTACCGACACAAGTCAGAATAGGTTATATGCTCTTGCTACTCGATAGGAATCTGAGGCATCACCTGATCTCATGACTAGAATGTTACAACTCTTTACTCATGACGTGTATTATTTTCTTGATCTAGGGTCCTCTCTATCTTATGTGACATTTATGGCTGTGTATTTTGATTTTAATCTCGAGGTTATTTCAGATTCCTTTTCTATTCTACCCCGGTAGGTGACTCTGTGGTTGCTAAAAGAGTCTATAGGGTGTGTGTGTTATCTGTTGGTATTAGGAAGACTCTGGTGGATTTTTTTGAACTTGATATGGTAGATTTTGACATTATTCTAGGGATCGATTGGTTACACTCTTGTTATGTGTCCTTAAATTGTCGGACGTGTATGGTTGTCTTTAGGTTCCCCGGTGGACTAGTTATTGAGTTGGAGGGTGGTTCCCTATCTCCTAGAGGGATGTTTATTTCTTATCTTAAAGCTCTGAGATTGATATCCAAAAGGTGTCTCTATCATCTGGTCTGGGTTAAAGATTTTAATTTGGAAGGTCCTTCTTTATATTTAGTTCTGATAGTGAATAAGTTTTTCGGAGGTCTTTATAGATGATCTTCTATTGTTTGTCCAGTTAGGACGATTGAGTTTGGAATTGATTTGGTTTCGGACACTCATCCAATATCTATTCCTCTTTATAGAATGGTTCTGACTGAGTTGAGGGAACTTATGGACCAACTTAAGGATCTCTTGAATAAAGGTTTTATCTGTCTTAGGGTATCCCTATGGGGTTCACTGGTGCTATTCGTACGAAAGAAGGATGGTTTCCTTTGGATGTGCATTGACTATCGACAGTTGAATAAGGTGACAGTTAAAAACAAGTATCCTCTTCCAAGAATAGATGACTTGTTTGATCAGTTGCAAGGTGCTAAATTTTTTTCTAAGATAGATCTTCGGTTTGGGTATCATCAGCTTAAGATTAGGGAGGTAGATATCCCTAAGATGACTTTTCATACTCGGTTTGGGCACTTTGAGTTCCTGGTTATGTCATTTGATTTGACTAATGCTCCAACGACCTTTATGGATTTGATGAACAGGTTTTCAGGCAGTTTTTGGATCTTTTTTGTCATTGTGTTCATTAATGACAGTTTGGTTTATTCTACGAGTGAGGTGGATAATGCCAATGACCTCTATATAGTATTACAGACCATGAAAGGGTAATAATTGTATGCCAAATTCTCCTAGTGTAAGTTTTGGTTGAATGTCGTGACTTTTCTCAGTCATATTATTTCTAGTGAGGGCATCATGGTGGATCCATAAAAGGTGGTTCTGGTTAAAAAGTGGCCTAGACCGATGAATCCAATTGATATTTGGAGCTTCTTGGGTTTGGCTGGGTATTATAAGCGGTTCATGGAAAGTTTCTTGATGATAGCTGCCCCATTAACTAATTTGACTTAGAAAAATTTAAAATTTTCTTGGTCAAATGCTTTTGAGGGTATTTTCGAGAAGCTTAAGGATAAGCTAACTTCGGCTTTGATTTTGATATTGCCTGAAGGTAATAAGGGGTTTGTGGTGTATTGTGATGTATCTCGGGTAAGACTTAGTTGCATTTTGATGCATCATGGTAAGGTGATTGCCTATGTTTTCAGGCAGTTGAAGGTACATGAGAGAAATTATCCTACTCATGATTTAGAGCTTGTAGCGGTGTTTTTTTCTTTAAAAATCTGGCAACATTATTTATATGGAGAGCACGTGGACATCTTTTCTGATCGTAAGTCTACAGTATGTGTTCACTCAGAAGGAGCTAAATCTCAGGTAGAAGAAATGGTTGGAGCTTATCAAGGACTATGGTATAAGTCTTCATTACCACCCAGGTAAAGCTAACATGGTTGCTAATGCTCTTAGCAGGTTGTCCATGGGGAGTTTAGCTCATATGGATAAGGAGAAGCAAAAATTGGTGAAGGATATTTACCTCTCTGCTAATCTTGGAGTTCATCTCTTAGACTCTAATGATTATGGTGTAATGGTATGGGAAGTGGTTCGATCGTCTCTTGGTTTAGAGATTAAGTAAAAGCAAATGCTAGATCTTATCTTGATGAAAATCAAGGATGATATAGATGGGCAATGGGTGATGGTGTTTGATATCATTGGTGATGGTACTTTATGGTATCAAGAGAGGTTATGTGTTCCTGACGTCGATGGTTTGCGACAAAGGATTTTGGCTGAGGTGCATGAATTGCGCTATGTTGTTCATCCTAATTCGACTAAAATGTATTATGATCTCAAGGAGATGTATTGGTGGAATGGTATGAAGAGTGATGTGGCTGATTTTGTGGTCAAATGGATAGTGTTCTAATAAGTCAAAGTTGAACAAATGAGGCTTGGAGGGTTGTATCAGGAAATTGAGTTGCCTGAATAGAAATAAGAAGTAATCAATATGAATTTGGTTATCGATCTTCCTCGGTCTTGAAATCAATTTGATTTGATTTGGGTAATCGTGGATAGGACAACAAAGTCTGCTCACTTTTTGCCGGTGAGAACAAACTTTTCAGCTGAGGACTATGCATAGTTATATCTTCATGAGATTGTAAAGCTTCATTGGGTACCTATTTCCATTATCACTGATCGTGGTACACAATTTTCATTTTACTTTTGGCGGTCATTTTAGAAGATGTTGGGTACTAGTTGGGTACTAAAATTAGTCTGAGTACTTCTTTCCACCCACAAACGGATGGGCAAGCAGAGAGTACTATTCAAACATTGGAGGACATGCTTCATACGTGTATAATTGATTATGGTGGAAATTGGGTTGAGCATCTACCTTTGGTAGAGTCTTCTTACAACAATAACTACCATTCTAGCATTGGGATGTGCTCTTTTGAGGTATTGTATAGTAGGAGGTGTAGATCTCCTATTGGGTGGTTTGAGTTTGGTGAGGTGGATATGTTTAGTTCAAATTTGGTTTATTAGGATATGGAGAAGGTAAAGGTGATTCGAGATAGACTTAAGGCTGCCTAAAGTTGCAAAAATTCCTCTGTGGATGTAAGGTAAAGAGACTTAGAGTTCGAGGTTGGGGATATGGTGTTCCTGTAGGTATCTCCCATAAAGGGAGTGATGTAGTTTGACAAGAAGGGAAAGCTCCTCGGTATATTGGTCCTATCTGATTTTGCAGAGGGGTTGATAACATGGTGTATGAATGGGAGTTGCCTTTTAGTTTGAGATCCATTCATCTGGTATTTCATGTCTCTGTGTTGAGATAGTGTCTTGGTGATTCTTCTATGGTTGTTTCTTTGGATGGACTGGGTATCTCGAATTCTCTATCTTATGAAGAGGTCCCGATTGAGAAATTAGATCAGTAGGTTCATCGGTTATGGACCAAGTATGTTGCATCAGTTAAGTAACTATGGAAGAACTACAAGGTGGAAGAGGCTACATGGGAAGCGAAAGCGGACATGAAGTCTTAATAGAAGCATTAGTTTTCTGCTCTGAATATTTTTGCGGAAGGTATGTGTTCTTGATGACATCTTTGTTTTCTAACTTGGTTAAAGGTTGGATTGATCTTTGGTAATGCAAATAAATTATGCTTGTGTTTGACCTGACTTGTCCGTTATTCGAGGACGAATGATCCTAGTGGGGGAAACTAAAACACCCTGGGTTTTGACCCTTAGAAAATTTCTTAGATATCTAGATTCTGAATATCATATGACTTATGGGTACCCATTGTATGATGGGGTACAGTTGGTATAGTTTTGGTTGTATGCTAACCAGTGTTGGTTGGTGGGTTGGATGGGTTTCTGGAATGAGTACGACTTGGAGGGTACAAGTCGTATGGTTGGATATGAGTCATATGGTTTGGGTTTTTCCTTCACTTAATTTAAGACTTGGTAATGTAACTTGGATCTATGTACAAGTGGCTTACTATGAGCCATAAGCTAGGGTATGAGTTGTACCACTGATTTGTATGGTAGATAGTGTTCAAACTTTCTTTGTTCTATTCTACCAGGGATACAAATTGGGGTATTAATCAGATGGTTGGGTACGAATTGGGTTTGGTAAGTCATATAGTGGACAGTGTTGGTTCATAGGGGGAGGCCTAGGGTATGATTGGTGGGTACCACTCATACTGGAGTGTACGACTGGCATGGGTAGTTCTACCATCTGACGGGAATTTTAAGCAGTTTAAGTTGGGGGTAAACTGGACATTTCCCGACTTAACCACTTAAGGCCCCATCACTTATATCTCTATTGGGACATTATTTACCCTATTATTCTAATCTTAAACACTTAGAAAGTTTTTCTAACTCTGTCTAAGGCTCTTGGGTAAAAGAAGGATAGGGTTTCATCTAAAGGAGCAACTTAGGAATTGTTTGGGTGATTTCTCACTATCATCTTCATAATCTAAGGCATGCACACTTTCCTCATTGTTAGTTCAAACTAAATTCATGTTTTATACAATGTTTTTATGGCATGATTGTTGTATGATTTGGGTTTTCAAATATATGTTGGAGATTTAGTATTAAATGCTTGGATATGAATTTCCCATGTTTTAATTATGTAATTACATGCTTTAATGGTGGTTTGGACAATTGGGTGCATGGGAATGGTAAATTGGTAATTGGAATTGGTTTTGGAAACACTATCCCCCCAACATATTTGACAAAATCCCTATGATAATGCTTTTACTATACAATTGGACTTTTTATGGAACTATTGCATGTTATGGTCTGGTAATGAAACCCTAAATGGTATAAATAGTTTAATGGTTTGGAATGGTTAAATGGTAATGTTTGGTGATCATGTTTATGGTTAATTAAACTTTCTGGTGGGGTACAAGGAAATCCGTCAAGTAAACATGTTAATGAACTTGTGGGGTACATAGGATTCCCCCAAGAAAACATAATAATGAAACACTTGTGTGGTACGCAGGAATCCCCCAAGTTAACTTGATAATGTAATCTATGGGTACATGGGAATCCCTTTACATAAGAGGTTGGCTAAGGACATTGATTGCAAGCTTTGGTCGGTATGACAATACCACTACTCATAGCCTTAATTAATGATAATGGAATAATGGTTTGGTCGGATGGTAATGGGTTTAATTAGGCAATAATTGAAGGGTGTGATAGCTAACCGTGAAGGTACGAGTCTAATGGACAAATATTGAAAACTCATGTTTGCCGACATGAGGGTTGGTCATAGTGACCATATATAATACTATGAGGCATATGGGAAACCTCTAAGTGCACTGTACATATGTATCATGGAGAGAGAAGGGTACTTGGGAATCCTCTATGCTTATGGTATCTTTGATTCATGTGGCTACACGCATCAGGGCCCATTTAGGGGGTTACACTAAACCTACGTAGCCCATGGGTGGTTTTAGGACGGTTAAGCTACATATACCCAGGTTAATGGTTTTAAAGGCACATCTTGGTTTCCTTTCCCGGCATGATTATATATATATGTATGGTTTGTATGCATATGGTTGGTTTTCTTAGTTTTACTGGATGGCATTATTTTATACTTATCCTGAGTTCATGATAGTGTTTACCCACTAACCCTTCTTTGGGCAGCTTTATCCCCACGCGATATAGGAACCGACCATTCTACTCCTCCTTCTTAGTAATCAAATTCGGGATCAGCTGTTAGATTTAAGTGGTGAGCTTCCATATTTTGGAAGGCTCTATTTCATATCATGGATGTCTTTACATACTTAGATAATTTTATGGATATTGGTTTTGGCTGTGGTTGGGGGTATGTCCCAATCGGATAATGTTTTTCTTTTACTTAGAGGCTTGTGTGACTACTATGGATTGGAATGGGCGGTATCGGTATGGGTGTCAGCCTTAGTACAGACATTTGTATTAGGGCTGATACTGTTTGACTGAATTTATAATTGTTCCATCCTTTTATATTATGTTACAGAAAGGAACTTGGTTTTTATATTGGTTTGGTTATGGTTGTTGGTAAGTAATGGGTGGTTGGACTTGTTTGGGTTGGTCATGGTTATAGGCGTATCCCAGAGTCTTAGTTTATGCTTACATGCTATCTTGTTATACGTCTGGAATCCATCCGACTCAAGGTACACATTTCAGATCATCCCTCTACATGGAAAGTAACTCTAGTGTCCCAACTGGGGACAATGTTGAAGGGATATGAACTACTCAGGGGATTCATACTCGGTCAGGGGGACTAGTTCTTAATATTTCTAGAGTTCCAATGATTGCTACCAGTCCTCCTCAGGATGAGGTAATTACTGCAAAATTTTGCCAATTGATTCATGTTATTGCTCAGTTGGTTGCAACTCAGGCTGAGCAGGGTGCATCTAGTGTTTCATTTGCTAAGGCCACAAGGGTTTTCTAGTTTATAAAGATGAATCCTCCTAAGATTATTGGTGTGAAGGTAGAGGAGGATCCTCAGGGTTTCTTAGATGTGATGGAAAAAATCTTTAGGGTGATGTAGGCCACAGATGTGGAGGGCTAAATTTTGCTGCTTACTGATGTGTGAGCAGATGCTAACACATTTGAGGCTTTTAACTGAGAATAAATGCAAAGTTTTAAGCAACTTTTGTCGCTTTTGATTGTGTTATCTTTGATTTGCAGTGGAAGTCAAGATGCAAGAGAACCAACAATGATGGATGTAAAAGAGTTAAAATCTGAAGAAAATAGAAGAGAAGTGTGGCTGACGACATTCCTGATAAGTCGTCAGCACTCTGATAGGTTATCAGCTTCATTGTCAGCCTTAAGTAGAGAATGGTATTCAGTTGGAAGAAGTGACGACGATATGTGATAAGCCGTCAGCCTTGTGATAAGCCGTTAGAGTCGCCGTTAGCCTTAGACAGAACATGGGAGCTGAGGTGGAGAAGTGATGACATTTTCTGATATGTCATCATAGTTTTGATAAGCCATCAGGATTCACCGTCAGCCTTAAGAAGAAGTTATCAAAAGTGAAGAGGAGCTGACGATATCTGTGATAAATCGTCAGATTCCTGATAAGGCATCACAAAATGTCGTCACCTGTCCGAAAATTTACTGAACTCTCTGATCTTGTTTCCATAATTAGGATGAAGTATTTAAAGCATATGTTAGGGTTTTCTAATTATAAAAGGAGGCTGAACATATGGGGAGGCAGAACATATCGGCTGGCACTCAAGATTCTAAACCTATTTTGGAACACACGTATTTTGTTATTTTCTCTCTAGATTCTTGGCTTGAACAAAACAACTAACTTTGAAGAGATTATCATCAATATTTTGGGATTTCTACTTTGATCTAATCTGAGAAACACTCGTTGCTATTCATCTTGCTGTAAGTTAATCTTTCAAATTATGAATTCAACTTTTTGTATCGATTATTACGTTATGAGTGGCTAAATCCCTTTAACTTGAATTATGGGATCTATGTGTT
The DNA here is from genome assembly GCF_002878395.1 of Capsicum annuum. Lineage (NCBI taxonomy): Eukaryota > Viridiplantae > Streptophyta > Magnoliopsida > Solanales > Solanaceae > Capsicum > Capsicum annuum. The sequence goes on from NW_025835019.1 coordinate 67,187, forward strand.
AGGTCTTGCTAAGTTGCTAAGTGTTCAAGATTCTAAAGGTAATAGGACTCCTTGATAGTTCCGAGGTTTTAATTATTATCTATTGGTTGCAAATGATAGATAGCACCTACTTTGATTAGCTTGAGATAAGAAATCAACTACAGTAGGAAGTGAATTATTGACAGGGACTTGGAAGCTACTAACCTTTCATTTAATTATTGACGCTGTAACAAGGTTAATTAACCTGAGGTGAGGTTTGGTCAGTGAATATAAATTCCCTAAGTCCGAGAGGATTAGGTAATTAAATGGTAAAGTAGGCCGAGAGACATTTAGGCATAACTTCGATAAAGACAATCTGTTGTTCCAACCTATCGTGAGAATCTTGAAATACTATTAGCATCTGTCAAGTATCAAAACTCATAGTGAACATAATTATGGTTTTGCTTAAACTCTTGATTACAAAAACTGAAACTAAAGTTACCAACAATTATTTGCTGATCATCAAAAACCCCCATTTTATCTTTTCGTATCATTTGTTTGAATTTAACTTGTAGCTTTAGTTACAAACTAGTTTAATCGCCACTCACATTGTTCCTGTGGATTCGACCCTGACTCCAAAGTTGGGTAAATATATTGACGACGATCGCCTTGCACTAAATTGACGTGTAAGTTAAGCGTTATCAAAAATGGCACCATTGTCGAGGAACAATTTGGCGTATTGATTTGGTTTGAAATTTTAGTTTACTTGCTTGAATTCAAACTTGTAAATATTTGTTTAGTTTTTATTTTTTTTATTTTTGTCACACCTTTCTTGAGATATCAGCCTGGATAGATGGTTTTTTTTGCGTGATGACGATTCTTATTATTATTGTGGGGGACCATATTTTGAGGCTTGCTGTCAAGATTTACCTGGAAGTGCATGGATGGGACCTTCACAATATGATGTGGATACTGTCCTACTTACTGTAACTTGGTGTTTGGCTTGTAGTCAAAGTGATCATACTAAAGATATGTGTGCTTTCACGATTCAATAGAACAAATCGATGAAATGAATCTTAGAGAATCAAGAACAGTTGTGGGTAGAGCTAAAAAAGTTACCACTTCCACCATGTTTACAGTGTCTAAACAAAGAAGAATATGAGGGGGACATTAGCCAATTTAAGGAGAAAACTGTAATGCCCCAGAAAATGAGCCCCGGAGCGTCACACGGTGCTTGAGGCTACGAGTAGCCCCAAGCTAACCCTTTGAGCCATTTTTATTCAGTTCAACACAAATCAACGGGTTTTCCAAAAATAACCCTCAAATATCAACAGATTAATCATCATCCAGGAATAAAAGAATTTCAGAAAGATAACAAAATACAACTTATTAGTCAACTCCCAACATCTATATTAGTCTAACAAGCCTCTAAGAAAATCAGTAAAACCAGCGAGCCATTGAGACATGCCCCAACTAACTCATACTCAGTTATCAAATGTAAACAATTATGTGAAACCAACATCAGACATCACATCTTCAGAACATGAGGACTCACCACAACAGAGGATGTAGAACAGCGTGCCCGAAGAATCACTGTCGAACCTGGAACTGAGCACCTGAACCTATGTTCCGAGAAAATGCAGTCCACATCTGAAGATGTGGGTCAGTACCATGGAAAGGAGCCGAGTATATGGGGGTGTAGGCAGTTGTATAAACATCATCATTATAAATATTTATAAGAAATATGCAGGATGTATGAAAGACTCACATAGCCCGAAGAAAATCATCATAATCTTGAGAGGATGAAATAAGTATAATAACACATGTGAGTCATAATATAATTTGTCAATCACTTTCAGTTCATCAAGAATATCAATTCTCATAATGTAAATATTATTTAAATCTTTCAAGAGAATAACTTTCACAATTCCACTTTCAAATCACTTCACCATTCACCATAGACACAAGGAAACACACACACACTGGGAGATCCTATAACCGACATAAACCATGTGAGCTACATGGAGTCCAACGTATAACCCATGTTGGCGAGAGCCGTCCTATCCTTGCCATCGGAGTAGGACTATCGATATCAAATCCACACAAACTAGTGATCACTATATAAATCAGCCTCAGGCTTACTCCTACGGGGGCGCGTAGTTCTAGGGAAGTAAGGTCGCTTTATACCTCCCACTTGATGCTAAAGATTTCTCCCGGACTTAGCTTAGATCATTTCAAAGACAATCTACAACAAAACAATTTCAGTAATATATAAATACACATCGGGAGCCATTATGCTTCTCATCTATCAAAATCAACCACGTTGTGGATTTCTTTCACAATCGAGTTCAAAATAACTCCATTAAGATCAAAAGGTCAAATCATTCAAAATATCTCAAATGTTCAACATCAACGTGCTTATAACACACTTTCTAAAAAAAAAATTTTCAATGGGGATTCACGACCCAAATATCAAAATCATGATAAATATCATTCAAGATTCATGCTTTATATCTCCACACATGTAAATTCATCTTTCAAAATTATAAACATCAAGATTTCATAATAATCATCATAAGATATGGGTTCATGCTTCAAATTCATAAAAATCAAATAAAAATCATGCCTTTGTAAAGCAAATTACTTTTGGGCACAAAAACGAAAGAGAGTTCTTATTGAAAAACCTCACATACCTTGAATGATGAACTCTAGATTGATAATCGTTTTTGAGATGTTAATCGTGCCTTTGAATAATGGTTCTTGGAGTTCTTGAACTTGAAACTTAGAATCTTGAATAAATTTACAGAATTAATGGTGAACTTTGGAGGTTCTTGAAGTTGGATATAGGAGCTTAGGATTTTCTTTTTGAGGGAATTTGATGAAATTTAACATATAATGCTTCTAATAGGCTTTAATATAGGGCTTGGACTGATTTTGGGTGAGGGAGAATGACCAAAACGCCCCTAAAAATAAAATAATTCTCGAATCTGTCCTTTGGTGGACTGTTTTGATAGTCTGAAGTAGATCAACCATAACATTTTACTCCGATATCCAAATTGGATGAAGTTAATTTCATTAGAAAGAGGACTTTCATATCTTTCCGTTGATATATAGTATCTCACCCAGATCATTGTGTACGAGTAGTTATGATTGTTTGAAGTTGACCCAAAAATTCACTTTTGTTAGGTTGAAGTAGATCGACCATAACTTTTTGCTCCGATAGACAAATATGATGAAACCAATTTCATTGGAAAGAGGACTTGCAGATCTTTCCGTTGATATATAGTAGATCACCCATATGATTATGTACAAGAAGTTATGATCGTTTAAAATTGGAGAAAAAATATGCCAGGCCTCAGTACTTTTTCCTGCACGTTTTACTGTTCACTACTATTCACGGTTCGATCGGAATGTTCATAACTCGTTGCTCGGGTGTCCGTTTTGGATGATCCACATATCATTGGAAAGCTTATTCAATACTATACGGAATTATGGGTCATAATCTAAGATATTTCACATGAAAAATTTATAATTCATTATAGAAGATAGAACCTAACATGTTTACGCACAAAATTTCAACGAAATTTTTTTTGGGGTATTACATCATTCCCCCTTGGAAACATTTGTCCTCGAATGATGCTAGACATGTCAAGATTATATAGGAAATAGAGCATATAGCTGAAACCATTCGTTAGACTCATCACCACATCCTTTCTCACTCCGAATGCAACGTAGAATGCATAAATTCAAGAAACTACAGCTGAACACATAATAAATGATAACTGAACTACTGCAACTTTTATCTAAAGTGTTTGATTTAGGAAAGAACAGTACCTTCAGCTTGATCAGAGTTCGCGGAAAATAGGTATGGGTACTTGGATCGCATATCTGCCTCAGCTTCCCAAGTTTCACCCTCAACAGATTGGTTTCGCCTCAACACTTTGACCAAGGGAACTTCTTTGTTCCTTAGTCTTCGGACACTGAAATCAAGAATCTCAACAGGAATCTCATCAAAAGAAAGATTTTCTTGAATGTCGGCACTCACAGAGGAATTCACTACCACAACATCGCTAATATGCTTTCTAAGCATGGAGACATGGAATATTGATTGAACAGAGGACAACTCGGAAGGCAACTCGACCTCATAAGCTTCCTTACCAACAGGGCTAAGAATTTTGTAAGGACCAACATAATGGGGACTAAGCTTCCCCTTCTTTCCGAATCTCTTCACCCCCCTCATGGGTGAAATTTTCAGATACACTAGGTCACCAACTTCAAACTCAAGGTCTCTCCTTCTAACATCTGCATATGACTTCTGATGACTCTGCGCAATTTTTAACCTTTCCCTAATCAACTTAACTTTTTCCATAACCTCAAATACAGATCAGGACCACTCACAGCTGCTTCACCCACCTCGAACCAACCTATGGGTGATCGATCTACACTTCCTCCCATATAAGGCTTCAAATGGAGCCATGCCAATACTAGAGTGGAAACTGTTATTGTAAGAAAACTCTAACAACGGTAAGTGATCATCCCAACTTCGCTTAAAGTCAAGTGCACAAGCTCTCAACATATCCTCTAAGGTATGGATGGTCCGCTCAGCCTGACCATCGGTCTGCGGATGAAAAGCAAAACTCAAAAGCACTTGGGTACCAAGACCCTTCTGAAAATCTTTCCAAAATTGTGAAGTGAACTGAGTACCCCTATCCGAAATGATAGACAAGGGAATTCCATGCAGTCTGACTAGCTCTTAGATATACAATCTAGCGTAATCCTCAGTAGTATATGAAGTATGAACAGGCAAGAAATGAGCAGACTTAGTCAACCTATCAACCATAACCCAAATGGAATCATGATGGCGTCGGGAAGGTGGTAAACTAATCACAAAGTCCATATTTATCTCTTTCCACTTCCAGGTGGGAATACTAAACTCTTGCATCATACCACCAGGTCTTTGGTGTTCAACCTTAACCTATTGGCATGTTGCACACTTAGCTACAAACGTTGCTATATCTTTCTTCATGCCACTCCACCAATAGATTTCCCGTAAGTCTCGGTACATCTTGGTGGCACCAGGATGAATAGAATATCGCGCCCCGTGCGCTTCAGCCATAATTCTCTATCTCAGATCATCAACATTCGGGACACACAATCTACCCTGCAATCTCAACACACCATCTCCCCCTTGGGATAAAACCTCTACTTTTTGGTCCTTGACTGACTCCTTAAGTCTGACCAAACTAGCATCTGAGTATTGCTTTTCCTTCACTTCTGAAACCAAGAAGGATTCGGAACTACTCTGAACCCCTATGCTACCTTCAGCAGAGTCAAACAACCTAACCCCTAATCTATCCAAACGATGTACATCATGAGCTAACTCTTTCTTACCTTCTACCACATGCGAAACACTACCCATGGACACTCTACTTAGGGCATCCGCCACAACATTGGCCTTGCCCACTCATGTCATTGTCCTTTAACAATTCTAACCATCGTCTCTGCCTAAGATTTAATTCTCTCTGGGTAAACACATACTGCAGACTCTTATGATCAGTGAAAACATCAACATGGACACCATACAAATAGTGTCTCCAGATTTTCAAAGCAAACATAATAGCAGCCAACTCAAGGTTATGGGTGGGGTAATTTTTCTTATGGGGTTTCAACTGTCTAGAAGCACAACCTATCACTTTACCCTTCTGCATCAATACGCAACCCAACCCAACTCTCGAAGCATCACAGTACACCATAAAACCATCAACACCATCAGGCAAAGTCAAAATAGGGGCTAAAGTGAGTCGAGTCTTCAACTCTTGAAAACTCTTCTCACAAGATTTGGACCACAAGAACTTCACTTTCTTTTGGGTCAATCGAGTCATAGGAGATGCTATAGAGGAGAAACCCTCAACGAAACGGCGGTAATAGCTAGCTAAACCCAAGAAACTTCGGTATCTATCGGAGAAATAGGTCTAGGCCAATTTCTAACAGCTTTGGTCTTTTGGGGATCAACTCTAATACCCTCGGAAGAAATGATATGACCCATAAAAGCAACTGACCTTAGCCAAAACTCACACTTACTGAACTTGGTAAATAACTTGTGATCTCTAAGGGTTTGCAAGACAGTTTGGAGATGATTAGAATGTTCATCCTCACTACGGGAGTACACCAGTATATCATTGAGGAACACTATGAAAAACATATCCAGATATGGTTTGAACACTCGATTCATGAGGTCCATAAAAGCTGCTGGGGAATTAGTTAACCTGAAAGACATAACAAGAAACTCAAAATGGCCATAACGAGTTTGGAAAATGGTTTTCGGGATGTCACACTCCCTAACTTTGAGTTGATGATAGCCGGAACGAAGGTCTATCTTTGAGAAATAACTTGCACCTTGCAATTGGTCAAACAAATTATCTATTCTCGGAAGAGGGTACTTATTTTTGATGGTGACTTTATTTAGTTGGCGGTAATCAATGCACATACGTAAAGAGCCATCTTTCTCTGTCACAAACAACACAGGAGCACCCCAAGGAGAAACACTGGACCTTATGAAACCCTTATTTAGTATATCTTTGAGTTGCTCTTTCAACTCCTTAAGTTCTGCAGGGGTCATACGGTAAGGAGAAATAGAAATGGGTTGAGTATCGGGAAGAAGATCAATCCCAAACTCTATCTCTCTATCAAGAGGTATCCCTGGGAGATCATCTGGAAAGACATCAGAAAACTCATTGACGACGTTAACAGACTGGAAAGTTGGAGTCTCATACTTAGTGTCTTTGACTCTAACCAAATGGTAAATACACCCCTTGGAAATAAGCTTTCTAGCTTTGAGGTAAAAGATAAAATAACTCTTGGGTGACACAGAATTCCCATACCACTCAAACACGGATGCACCCGGAAACTGAAACTTGACCACTCGGGTCCGACAATCAATAGAGGCATAAGAAGAATACAACCAGTCCATACCCAGGATCACATAAAAATCTACCATGTCTAATTCAATTAGATCACCTAACAAGACTCTATGAAGAACGGTAACAGGACATTTTTTATACACTTTCTGGGCAACAATCGAATCATCCACTAGGGTAGAAACTAGGATAGGATCAGGAATAATCTCAGGACTCATTTCAAAATTCACAGCAATCAAAGGTGTAACATATGAGAAACTGGATCTAGGATCCAACAAAGCATACACATCAAACTGAAATATATGAAGCATACCAGTAACAACATCGGGAGAGTCCTCCTGTTCTTGGTGGGATGGTAAAGCATAGAATCTATTCTGGCGCTTCCCTCCAGCATTGCTAGAAGAGGCACCTTGAGTTGGGGCTGGGCGAGTCACTGGAACTGGAGCACTAACAGTCTGAGTTTGGGTTTGAGGGCGATAGTCACGACACCCTTATCCATCCTATGGAAAATCTCTAACTCTGTGACCCATGTCACCACACCGAAAACAACCCCTCTTCTCACCCCAACACTCACCCAAATGATCTCTACAACACTTAGGACACAGGGGACGATTTGGTTTACTGCCAGCACTGTACTGGGACCTGGATGCATATGACCTGCTACCTTGCTACTGCCTACCTCTAGGCACGAGAGCACTAGCAGATAAAGGTGCTGGCATAGACGAATAATCCTAATACTGAGGGCGACTCCCTCTCTGCAATCTAGTCTGATACTATTCGTGCTGCTCGGACCTAGCTCTTTTATTGCCTCTCATTCTATCTCTCTTCTTAATCTTGTCTACTTCAATCCATTGGGCATGAGTCATTAGCCTAGAAAGATTCATCTCACTATTTAGCATAGCAGACCTACACTTCTTAACCACATAACTAGACACTCCAATCACAAACTTACTTATACTAGCCCGATTATCATCCACTAAGTCAGGAGCATACTTGGCCAACTAATTAAACTTTAGACAGTACTCTTTAATAGTCATAGAGCCCTGTCGTAGGTTCATAAACTCTTTCACCTTCATCTCCCTCATCTCCAAAGGGAAAACCTTGCCAAGTTATAGGGATAGCTCCCTCACCTCTACCTTTCCTCCAAGAAATAGCCCAGTTATAAGCAAGGTCTTTCAACCTATACGCAGCCAACTCCACACTATGTTCCTCAGATACATGCATCACCTGAGTAATCTTCCGCACCTCCTCTAAAAACAACCATTGATCCTCATCAAACTTGGACCCATAGAATTCTGACGGATTCATCTACATGAAGTAACGGATCCTGGCAGTAGCTGAATCATATTCATGCTGCTGTGGAGCTAGGGCCAGGTTGGCCTGAACATTTGCAGTAATAGCTTGGGCTAGTGCCTGAAAGGCTGCCAAAAATTTAGCATAAGACACGTTTTCATTCAATAGGTCAGCGGTTTAAGGTTTTTGACCATCATTATTTCTTCTTGCTCGACTTGGAGGTATATTTTTAAAAGAGGAGAGAACGAATCAATGGTAGAGAGAGACACTTTAAGCACGATAGACTTCTAAAAGAAAGAATCACACTTTTTCCTAAAATATCTTAAAGCCTCTTGCTTATAGATGTGGCGCGCTATACACCGATGATCAAGACTCTACTTAACGCGGCTTGTCAGACTCCCTAGGACACATTAAAACCTTAGGCTCTGATACCAAGTTTATAAATCCCCGAAAAATGGGTCCCAGAGCATCACATGGTGCTTGAGGCTACGAGTAGCCCCAAGCTAACCCTTTGAGCCATTTTCATTCAGTTCAACACAAATCAATGGGGTTTCCATAAATAGCCCTCAAATATTAACAAAGTAATCATCATCCAAGAGTAAAAGAATTTTAGAAAGATAACAAAATACGACTTATTAGTCAACTCCCAACATCTATACTAGTCTGACAAGCCTCTAAGAAATTCAATAAAACTAGCGAGCCATTGAGACATGCCCCAATTGACTCATACTTAGTTATCAAATGTAAACAATTCTGTGAAACCAACATCAAACATCACATCCTCAAAACATGAGGACTCACCATAACAGAGGATGTAGAACAACATTCCCGAAGAATCACTGTCGAACCTGGAACTGAGCACCTGAACCTATATTCCAAGAAAATGCAGCCCACATCCAAAGATGTGGGTTAGTACCATGGAAAAGAACCAAGTATATGGGTATGTATGCAGTTGTATAAACATCATCATCATAAATATTTATAAGAAATATGCAGGATGTATGAAAGACTCACATAGCCTGAAGAAAATCATCATAATTATATTGAGACTGATATTGAGAAGGTGAGTAAAAGTGAGTGTGTAGTAGATAGTGTAAATTTTGGAGTATAATTAGTTGGGCCTCACTCAAAGCATTTTTCAATATTTTGTTTAGATGATATCTTGTCTGTGGCATCATCTAAAATAGTGGAAGAGTGTGAAGATGAGGAATAAAAAAATCCTATATTCTTTATTTTACACTTGATAAGCAACATAAAAACACACCTCACTTTAAGGCCGAGTGGTTTACCACGCTCAATCCATTACTCAACTTCTTAATTTTTGTACCACCACCTATGATTGAGGCAAGAAGATGGACTCTAAGTTGGGGGTGAAATTCAGATCGTTTAAGTGGAGGGATAAAGGATGAAGAACTTTTATGGTATCTTGATGAATTCTGAGTAGTCAAGATAACCTAGTCGTGCCACGACACTAAATTAGGCGCTTTTTGGGAGGATACCCAAGGTATTTTGTTGTTTGTATTCATATTATGTAATTGACATCAGATCTTTGCACCCATGGTGCCATAGGTATGTTTCTGACTCTCTTGTTTTGGTTTGATGCATTAGGGACAATATATGATTATAAGTTGAAGGTTGGACTACTTGTGGGTGCTGATGTCCTCTTAGGGTTTTTGTTGCTGTGCCTCTTTTCCTTGGAGTCTTATTCCTAGTAGATCCGAAATATTTAGGCGTATTATGATTTGTGGTAAAATATTGTAGTTGACTAGGAGAAATATAAGTACCTTAGGCAGTTAACATGTTTTTGTTGATTTTTGAACACCTCTCCAATGGTCTATTTTATAACTGTGTGATATACACAGTGCATCTTGTTATGGCATTAGTACTAGTGACATGATAACCATTGCTAAACAATTGCATAAACCGAATGGGTAGTAGCTTGTGATGTACCTTTATGCCATGTGTGTGTGAGATACTACCTAGTTCCAATTGTGTGTTAAATCCAGAACTTACCCAGTTGGTCTTGCCTTGGTTATAGGATAGCGGTTAGGAAAGGATCATAGACCGTTGTTTATATTAGTCCACTTTTATCCTAAATGACCTTCCATGTGTAAATAATATCCCTTGATCCTGATTTTGAGCCTGAATGCCTATTCTTTTTATTATACCTATCACCTTCCTATTTGTCTCACAATGAACCTATTTTGGCCCTGGTCCTCCATGGACATTGTGCCCTTTAACTTAGGCAAATAGCCTAAGTTGAGGATAGCTACCATAGGGGTGCGTGATGTAAAATGAGTATAAAGAAAAGTAGAACAAAAGAAAAGAATAAAAATCTAGGTGCGGTGGAAAAGAGCAAGAAAAGAAAAGTTGTGAAAAAGAATAAGTGATTGTAGAAAAGAACTGCACCCATCCTAAATAAGTGTGATAAAGAAAAGAGAAGAATAGAAAAAGGCTAATGAGTGAAACCCCAAAAGCTAGTGTAGTGTCAAGGAGGCTTAGTCACTTTAAATATCATCGAGTATTATACCAAATCCTAGCCTGCATTACAAGCCTAAGAGAAGACCTATAGTGATCCTAGATGACCTGTCAAAAAGTCTTGGTAATGAAAATAAGGGCAAGCCTATGGTATTCGACATACATTGATTGGAACTTAATTCTTAGAGTGAGTGTCTTGTGATTATCCCCGTGGTTACAAATGTGATGTTTGATAAAAGTGAAGTGGGACTTCTTTGTAGTGAGGGCACACTGGTTACATTGCTAGTTGCTAACTTGTTTGGATAGTGTAATCTTGGTACATGCATGGTTGTTGTTGCTGAATTAATGCCATATCTTGATTCCTGTGTGTCGCATTGTTGTTCTTCAATAATATTCATAGTTGTTTTAAAAATTAATTGACCTTGGAGATGGTGAAGATAATTTGAGATAATATAGATAATTGATTGCCAAATGTACTTTGTATCCTCTTAGTTGTGTTTTAGTTACTTGAGGACAAGCAATTGTTTTAAGTTGAGGGTGTTGATGTGTGAGCAGATGCTAACATATTTGAGACTTTTAATTGAGAATAATTGCAAAGTCTTAAGCAACTTTTGTCGTTTTTGATTGTGTTATCTTTGATTTGCAGTGGAAGTCAAGATGCAAGAGAACCAACAATGATGGATGTAAAAGAGTTGAATTCTGAAGAAAATAGAAGAGAAGTGTGGCTGACGACATTCCTGATAAGTCGTCAGCACTCTGATAGGTTATCAGCTTCATCGTCAGCCTTAAGCAGAGAATGGTATTCAGTTGGAAGAAGTGACGACAATATGTGATAAGATGTCAGCCTTGTGATAAGCCATCAGAGTCGCCGTCAGCCTTAGATAGGACATGGGAGCTGAGGTGGAGAAGTGATGACATTGTCTGTTATGTCATCACAGTTTTGATAAGCCATCAGGATTCATTGTCAGCCTTAAGAAGAAGTTATCAAAAGTGAAGAAGAGCTGATGATATCTGTGATAAGTCGTCAGACTCCTGATAAGGCATCACAAAATGTCGTCACCTGTCCAAAAAATTACTGAACTCTCTGATTTTGTTTCCATAATTAGGATACAGTATTTAAAGCATATGTTAGGGTTTTTTAATTATAAAAGGAGGCTGAACATATGGGGAGGCAGAACATATCGGCTGGTACTCAAGATTCTGAACCTATTTTGGAACGCACATATTTTGTTATTTTCTCTCTAGATTCTTGGCTTGAACAAAACAATTAACTTTGAAGAGATTATCATTAATATTTTGGGATTTCTACTTTGATTTAATCTGAGAAACACTCGTTGCTATTTATCTTGCTGTAAGTTCATATTTCAAATTATGAATTGAACTTGTTTTATTGATTATTACATTATGAGTGGCTAAATCCCTTTATCCTGAATTATGGGATCTATGGGTTAGGTCTTGGTAAGTTGCTAAGTGTTTAAGATTCTAAAGGTAATAAGACTCCTTGATAATTTTTAGGTTTTAATTATTATCTATTGGTTGAAAATGATAGATATCACCTGCTTTGATTTACTTGAGATTAGAAATCAACTATAGTAGGAAGTGAATTATTGATAGGGACTTGGAAGCTACCAACCTTCCATTTAATAATTGACACTGTAACAATGTTAATTAACCTGAGGTGAAGTTAGGTAAGTGAATATAAATGCCCTAAGTCCGAGAGGATTAGGTAATTAAATACTTAAGTAGGTGGAGAGACATTTAGGCATAACTTCGATAAAGACAATCCATTGTTCCAACCTATCGTGATAATCTTGAATCACTATTAGCATCTGTCAAGTACCAAATCCCATAGTGAACATAATTTTTGTTTTCCATAAACTCTTGATTACAAACACTGAAACTAAAGTGACCAACAATTATTTACTGATCATCGAAAACCCCCATTTTATCTTTTCGTATCATTTATTTGAATTTAACTTGTAGCTTTAGTTTTAAACTAGTTTAATTGCCACTCACATTGTTCCCTGTGGATTCTACCCCAACTCCAAAGTTGGGTAAATATATTGACGACAACTGCCTTGTAGTAAATTGACGTATAAGTTAAGCGTTATCACTTACCATCTTAAGGATATGGCATACTAATGATATGATGAGTGGAATAGGGAGAAAGGTGATTTTAAGGAGTCAACTTATAGGAAACTTTCTCCAATGCTTTTGTAGATTACTTCTTTCCTCAGTAGTTGAGGGAAATAAAGGCGGCGGAATTTACCAATCTGAGATATAGGAAGATGTCTGTCTAGGAATATATTTCATCAACTATCATGGTATGCTCCAGAATTAGTATCTGATATGTGGGCAAGGGTGAGATAGTTCACTTTTGGACTGTCTTGGGATTTGATCTTTGAAAGCAAAACTACATTGCTAATTAAAGATATGGATATTTCTAGGTTGGTGGTTCATATGCAATAGGTGGCGAAGGGAAAAAAGAAGAAGGCTAAGTTTGGGGCAAGGTAGAGTAAGAAGTTCAGTTTTCTGAATAGGGTGGTGCTCAACAACAAGGTGGTTGGGATGAAGGTAAGTGGCTAAAGAAGAAGTGATGGAGTTGTGGCTCCTTTTCTATGTGCTCCTTACCTAAATAGTAAGGTGATAGGTGTCAGCAGGGTGATGATAATTACCGAGCACAGGGTACCCAATCTTAGGAAAGTGAGGCTCAATCAGCCTTATCGTGTCTTTCTTATCGGTTTTGTGGTAGGTTTCATAGGGGCTTCTATGATAAAGGGAGGGATAGATGTTACAATTATAGTCTGCCAGGACATATACACAGAAATTGTCTGGTTGGTAAGGGTTCTTTGGGATTGAGTAAGGCTCCTATTGCTTCATCTTCTGCTCCTGCACCAAAGGGTACTACTTCTGCATTAGTTTCTTCTTCTGATACCGACACAAGTCAGAATTGGTTATATGCTCTTTTTACTCTATAGGAATATGAAGCATCACTTGATATCGTGACTGGTATGTTACAACTCTTTTCTCATGATATATATTGTTTGCTTGATCTAGGGTCCACCTATTCTTATGTGACCCTTTTTATGGCTTTGTATTTTGGTTTTGATCCTGAGGTTATTTTGGATCTCTTTTCTATTTCTATCCCGGTAGGTGACTTTGTGGTTGCTAAAAGATTCTTTAGGGTATTTTTGGTTTCTGTTGGTAGTAGGCAGACTCGGGCGGATTAGTTTGAACTTGATATGGTGGATTTTGATGTTATTCTGGGGATGGATTAGTTACACTCTTGTTATGCATCCTTAGATTGTCAGACCCATAAGGTTGTCTTTAGGTTCTCTGGTGAACTATTTATTGAGTGGGAGGGTGGTTCCCTACCTCCTAGGGGGACGTTTATTTCTTATCTTAGAGCTTAGGGGTAGTCATTGACCCAGGTTGGACTTGGGATGCCCATTACGATAAGGCCCCAGGTTGGTTCGTGTCAAGTCTTCTTATGGTAGAGATTTTTGAGTTTCTCATTGATATTAGGGTAGGCCAGTGCAGATGGCTTTATAGAATTTTGGTGGTAGATATTTTGGTCCAGCAGTGTAGGGTGACTGTTTAGGCAGAGTTGTATCTTATCCTATTAAGGCAGGTCATAGAGGTTACTATGAGTGTAATGAGATTGGCCATGTGGCCAGAGACTATCCCTGCTCTATGATTTGGGCTACTTCTATTTCAGTTGTAAGGGGTAGGGGTGCTACTAGAGGTGCAAGAGGCAGAGGTATTGGAGCTCATAGGGGTGGTTATGAGGACACTGAGGAATATGGTGGTCGTGGGGATACTTACCCAGTTTAAGGTGGTGGTCAGTGTTATGCTATACCTTCCATGCTTGAGGTGAAGTCTTCTGATGCTATCATCACAGGTTTTGTCCCCGTTTGTTTCAGATCTGCATCTGTGTTATTTGATTAAGGCTCTGTGTTTACTTCTCACTTTTAGATGAATTTTTAAGATGAGTTGGGCACTCGAGATGATCTTATAGCATTTCACCCCAAGACTGATGGTTAGTAAGAGCTGACTATTCATGTTTTAGAGGTTATGCTCCATTCTTATGTGATGGATCCTAGTGGCTGGTGGGAGAAACATTTGGTTTTAGCAGAGTTTGCCTAATAGCTACCATTCTAGTATTTATATGGATCTTTTTGATGTATTGTATGGTAGGGGTTGTCTCTCGCCAGTGGGTTGGTTTGATATTTCAGAGGTGAGACCTCAAGGTATGAACCTGCTTTATGAGTCTTTGGATAGAGTCCAGATCATTTAGGATAGACTTCAAGCGGCTCAGAGTAGGCAGAAGTGCTTTTTAAATCATAGGCTTTGTACCTTGAGATTTGGTGTTGGTGATCGTATTTTTCTTTGACTTTCACCCATGAAGGGTGTGATGAGGTTTGGAAAGAGGGGCAAACTTAGCCCTAAGTATATTCATCTACTTGAGATTCTTTGGATCATTAGTGATCTGGCTTATGAGTTGGCCTTTCCCCCTAGTTTTGTTGGCTGTTTATTTAGGTTTTCTTGTTTTTATGCTTTGCTGTTATATTCCTGATGAGTCTCGTGTCATTCGTTGGGAGTCAGTTCAGTTAGATGAGCTATTTTCTTTTATTGAGGAATCCATCTCCATTTTGACTAAGGATGTTAAGAGGTTGCGCTCTAGAGTTATCCCTGTGGTTAAGGTTCAGTGGTGACATCGACCTGTAGATAAGGCTACTTGGGAGGTCGAGTTTGATATGCATATTTCTTATCCCCAGCTCTTTATTGATTCAGGTATTTCTTTGCCTTAGTTCGAGGACGAACTAGATTTTTAGTGATGGATGATGTAACGACTTAAAAATTCGATGAAATATGTTAAATTTGTGATTTTGTGTGATTTGACTGTTCTAACCCTCACCGTAGTTGCATTGTGGTATTTTTTGAGTGTAGGGGTGATTTTCATGGTTCTGATGTATTTTGGTACCATTTATATAATATTATGGTTTTTGGTGGGTTCAAGAGCCTTATTTTGGACTTCTGTGGTGATCGTTTGATCCATCCGATGGATGGCTGAATAAACTGCGCTAGTAGGTTTGGAACGATGATTTTAGGGTGGTAACATGTTTGGTGTGGTTTCGTGGCTTTAAATCTCATTTTGACCCTCGATTTGAAAATTGTGATTTTGGGTTTTGGGAGTCAACTATGTGAAAATGACGTCTTTTCAAAAATCCAACTTCGCCAATGTGTTTAGAATGTTGAATTTAGTCGGGTTACATAGTTCATCTGCGTAAATTGAATGCCACACTAATACAGGGCACCTGTTGAAGTTTGTTTTAAACTTAAATATATGGTGCGCCAGGTTAACTGGTGTACAAAGGGTAATCGCATTCCAGGGGTGCGTTTAATGCCTTTTTGTACCTGGTAACCTGGTGCAAGTATAAAAAGTTCCTTTTACCCGATTTTGCTCATTCTTTCACCATGTATCTTGAGAGTTAAATCCTAAAATAGTGTGAGAGTTTAAAAGTTAAGCTTGTGGGTGCTTGGTTAGCAAGATTAACATCTATTTGCTGACTCTCTTATGGATTTAAGGTAAGAATTCACTCTTTTCTTAGTAAATTTCTTGATTAATTTCTCAAAATCCAAAAATCTTAGTGCTTGATTTAAACTCCTATTTCACTCCCTTTCACTTGAATAATGTTTTAATCTTATCATTACTAGCTTTTCATCAATTTAACCTTCAAAAACACTTTGATTCCTGATTTTAACATGGATTTCAAAGATTTTACCCAATAAAGCTTAAAAATGGCGTTTCTTCAATTTGAATGTCTTTTTGACTTGATTTAACTTGGGGTTTCTTTTGTAGATTCCTAAATGTATAGAGAATACGTTATTGTAATAAACTTTTAATTTTACCCTTTTTTTTTAAAATCCATTTTGAGGGTTCATTTTGACCCCGAACTAAAAGTTGGGAATATAGGTATCATTAGCTTTGTTTTGACGTATAGATTCTATATCTCTTGGTTTTAGTTGATTTTGAGACCATTCATGAGAAGTAGGGCTTTGTGATTGAAGTATTGCAGAGCGATTTTAGCCTTCGAGGTAGGTTATGGCTTAACTCTTTTAGACTGAGATGGGTAGTAAATGATGGTACAAAATGCATGTTAAGGGTGGGAACTAATCATGAAAAAATGGCTATCTATGTGTAGTGCCCATGCGGAGACCTATATATGATGTAATTGTTGAAATTGGAATATTGTGTGATATGTATGACCATGTGAGGTCCTATATGATGTTGATAACCTTGAATACATGCGAATAGTTGTATTGTGTTGTTGCAAATGCCTATTGTGGTACCTTTGGAGTATTATGACATATATATATATATATATATATATATATATATAATATCCATACTTTTGGCGTATGAAAACATGTGGAAATTTATGGATGAATGGAAATAATAAATAAATATTGGCTCACGTGGTTATTAAAATGTATCATTATGATTAGTTGTGGAAATATATCATGTGGTTGGTTGTTGAAATACTGATTGTGATTGGTTGTGAGCATTATATCCTCATATCATACCCATTCATGGAAAAATAGTACCACCATGGCAACACCTGAAAAACATCGATAACACCTTTTTATGATAAAAAAATGCGACATCTTATAAAACCCTCCCGAGGGATGTGCAGGTGAGGAGATATGGATATGGATATGGACATATATGGATTGTAATAGGTTGACGAACCTCCCATGGGTCCTATATTGGGAGGCTTGCCTCCGTAGGTGTATATGTGAATTGTGCAATGATCCCCGAGGTTGTGCGATGACCTCATAAATCATCATCATCATATAAATTGTACTTGCTTTATTATGTTTATGTTATGCTTGTATTGCCATATTGACTTTTTATCTATATATTTATTCTAATTGTTGTTCTTTACTGTGTTAATGCCTAATTGTTCTATCTTCCTTTACTCTTACTTGATGAGCTTGATTATACATGTTCCTCTTTTGTTCTACTTGTATGTCATATTATGTATATTTGTATCCCTATCTGGTGTGTTGTTGTATTGTGTGTGGATATTATAGAACTATTAGTGCAAGCGGTGTGGGCTACCACTGTGGGACATTTTTTGTTTGCAGGTGACGTGCCCTTAGGTATAGTTTGTATGCTTTATTTACTACTTTTCTTGGCCGGCCTATGATACCTACTGAGTACAAGTGGACTGTACTCATGACTAAAATTCCCTTTCGATGTAGGTCCTAGCTCGAGTGCGCCTCAACTTGCTTGACTCGGGTGATTGTTGGAGCTTTCAAGGTAGTGGTTAGCCCCCAAGAGTCCAAATATCTTCTATTACCTTTCTTATAGACTATGTCTTTACTTTCATTTTAGAGACAGAGTTTCTTTTGTATTTGGATATCTTATGTATTTCATTTGGATTCGAGTTGTACTAGATACGTTCTAATACTGTTAACACTAGGTCTTGGGAGTTATGGCTACACTATTGAGTACATTATTTTCGCATTTATTATACTTCTGTGGTTCAGCTTAGTTCTAGAAGCCCTACCTTAGGGGTATTTCTGTATTTCCCCCTTTGTGTATTAGTTTGGGTGATAGACTTACTCTTCAAGGTTCGCCGCGATGAGTGCCATCATGACCCTTTTATTTTGGGTCATGACAAACAATGATGCAATTATTTGACACTGTTTCAAATTGAATTATTCATTTCTAAAGTTTATTATTCGATTTGTTAGTATATGTTCTTTTTTTACATCTAGCTTTAAGTTCTTGCATTTCCTTAATTATCTAGCTGCACTATGTGGCGTATAGTTAAGTTGTGTATTAAGTGCCGATATTGTGTTTATATGATTCTTTTTTCTGGGATTTCTCATAATTATGTTATATTATCAGAAGTACCTTCACACTATAATGGAATTCTTCCCCCTTGCATATGTGCTATGACATCTATCACTAATGTTTTCTTTCTTACTATCATTTTATTGTTGTTGTTAATATAGGTCAAAATATAATTGAGATGTCTCAAGATTCCAATAGATATTTCTATCCATGTAGATTTGAAGGTCATAGATCAGATATATCAATATTTCAATTCTTGAAGCGACTCTTTATAGTGGGTTCATTTCTTTTTTTGGAGCTCTGTGAATCCTATTCCACAACATTTAGAGATGAGAAGAAGCTTTAATATTTGAGTCGCAACCCTTTAATATTAGTGCACTAATAAAATAAGTGTTCAGATATGTTGGTATTCGATCTAATCTTCGTAATAGTACTAAGATTGTTACAATAATATTAGCCATCTAGCACAAACCAAGAGACTGCTTTTCTTCTTCTGAGATGCTCACAAGTTACAGGTACTCTCTATGGAATAGTTTGTGACCTCAAACCACTGACCATGTTTTAGAAGGATTTTTCCTTTTTATGTTAGCATTGTTCCTCTTCTTTAAGGATGTTTCGTCCTTCATTTATTGTCAAAATAAATGTACAAAATAGCATTAGTGGTTCTAGAGTACACCAATTTTCATATGATTATGAAGTACCTGTGGCAACATTTGTTTCCTTTCAACAAATTTTCTTTACATTCTAGACCTTGGGGTGTCTCAGAAGTCTAGGTTCCATCTCCCTACACCTTATCAAATGTTGTGAATTCAAGTAATTGTAAGATTTTGCTTCTTACTGCTTGATATTTAATATCATTGTAAATTATATTGAAATTAATTGGTTATACTGAGTAAATAATTAATGAGCATAGAATACATCGATTAGAAACAGCTTTGCTCCTTTTACAACCTTATATTAGGAGGATCAAAAATTCAGTCCTATCTTTACCCAAGGTCTGTATTACTGTTCTAATCTCACAGTTCAATTGTGTTAAACAGTAGTTGATAGTTATCATTTGCTTTATTAAAAAGAAGTCGAAATAAAAGTTTCATGAGAAATACGAAGGGTCGTTTGCACTTCTGGCCATATTTTTGGCTGGCCTTTAATTTTCATTCGTCAAGACAATAAGTTTATATGTTTGCATCATAATAATCTACAAGTTATTTGTCCTCCTGTTTTAAAGAATTGATGGCCCCATCAAGATAAGTTGGATTTCTGAATGCAAATGTTAAATTGCAACCTATTTGAAAGGCAAACTATGCATTAAATGAATTACTAATAATTACAAGATCGGGTAGTATTTAACACTTAAAATAATTTTTTTCCTGATTCTTATGTTTTCTAGAGAAGGTATTGTTGGTTTTAAATTGCCGGAGATGTTGAAGAAAAATTTGGTGAATAAATTTGTTGCTTAATTGAAATAAAGTGGCAAGGAAAAAAAAGTCTATGAGATACAATAATAAGAGCCTGTTTGGGATTACTGTTACAAAACTGCTTATTGGAGAAATATTTTTATAAATAGCTTTTCAGAAAAATGCTTTTAAAAAAATTAATTTATGTTTGGTAAATCCATTTGAAAAGTGTTTTTGATAAATAGATTGTGTTTGGATAATCTTTTTTAAGAAGTGCTTTTAAGAGACAAATGGCCAAAAAGGACATGTATCAATAGACTTTTTATTTACAAATTAAATCGTTGAATAGAGAAAATTTATTTTAAATATCTATTATTATATTTTTAATTATTTATTTAAAATTAAATATTCAAGAAAAGATCTATGAGTACTGCGAAAATATCATTTGATCTTGCAACAACATAATTCGCCTATCATTTATTAACATTTATAATAAAACATAAAGAGATATATCCTTCGATCTTCATCATCAATGATATGTTTGATTTTATTTAATGAAAATGAGTGAAAAATGAAATAATAATATATAAATAAAAGAATGAAATAAAGAAGTATGATGCAAATATGAAGTATAAAATTCTAAAATCAAATTTTTATCAAACATATAAGGATATGCTAATTAATTAGTAAGGGATATACACACACACACACACACACATATATATATATACATACATACATATATATGTGTGTGTGTGTATTATTAGGGTAGCATATTTAGTTTGCATGCATGGGGTTCAACATAAATCCTGAGCATCTTGTCAGAGTCCGTTTAGACTTTGTAATTTTTTTTGTAGTTGGTGAAGCCGCTTAAGAGGCTTGATGCCACTTTAGTATCTTGATGCTGCTTTAGTGATACTTGTCTACCTGGCTAAGTGTTGATTTAGCAGTACCTGTCGACTTTAACAGACATCACTTAAGCAAACATGGTGTCTCTTTAGCAGAATCTCTCCCCTGGTGCACCTGCCGCTTTAGTGGTCATTTTCCGCTTTAGTAGTAGCTGCTTTGGCAACTTAGTGACCGCTTAAGTGGTAACTGTCGGGTATACATTTTTGGACTTTATCTCTCTCACTCATTTAGCTTATTTCTCCTTTATTGTTGCAATCTCGAGCTTGTGAATTAATAGGATTTATACCATTGAATTCAGGTATGTTACTTGAACGGTCCTTGGTATATTTCCCACTATTTTCTGTCTCTTTCCCTCCCTAAAATTTGGTTAATTCTTGATTTTGAGAATTCTAATCCTTGTGCTTGACATACTGATTTGAGCCCCAATTGGGACCCTATTTCTGCTCAATTTTTGAGCATGCATTCTTTGTCCTTTGAGGGATTTCATGACGGATTCAATTTTGAAATTCTATTAGTGGGTCCCATGGACCTATTGTTGACCCAATTCTTGGCCAAAGCTTAGTATTGCACTAGGAGTCTTATTTTACAATATTAACATGTAGATTATGAATTTATGGCATGATGAATTTTAGAGATTGGGGAGTAAAGACGAGTAGTTCATGGATAGTTTGAGACTGCATTTTGACCTATGATGTAGGCTACGGTTTACTCTTTTCTATGAGACTGTGTATTATAGAGATTGCATGCTAGGAGGGGGTTTATAAGATAGGTTTGAGTTTGGTTGTATTTTGTTATTGATATTTGAACTATTTGGGATAATTTTGGAATAGAATTATAGTCTGAGCCCTAGCCTAGAATACTGTTTTAGTTATACAGTTATGTAAAGTGGCCTATATAAATTTTACAATCTTAGGTTGCCTTTAGTAATCCTTAGAGGAAGGATTTGGGGCAGTATATTTCTATAAAGATAATATTCTCTGTTTAAATCATCTTGGTAGCATGATGCCCTTGTTTACCTTAGCTTTCTGAGTTATAACATCGATAGTATTTTTCTCTATATATTATTGGTCTGGGGCAGGTTACTAGACCCGTTGGATATTAGGTTGGTTTTCTGTGCTCTGAGAAAGTTATGATTTCAGTTTATTGATTTATAAGTGCTTAAATTTCTATTATTTGGATACTGGTGATGGCATGCATATATTTATACATGCCCACACATATTAATTGGTACGATTCCAATAAAATTATTAGTTTTTCTAACTATTTTCAAAAAGTTATTTATTCCCACTTTTAACACTTAAATTGATTTAAAGTTGTGCCACCCTTGAAATTGGTTTATAGTCTATTAAGCTAAACATACTATCTTGAAAAATCAGACTGAGGTAGATTCCAGTCCATGCTTGATCTGCTCATTTATCATTATTTACTTATTTTGGTTGAGAAATATCCACACCCTTTTCTACACTATTCTACCATTTTTAGTCCTAGATCAATCTCGGGGGCTGGATTTTATGAATTTCAATTTTTTAGTCTCATATTGATTTTGAGCTATTCTTATTATATATCACCTTCCTCCTTTGTTACTGCTATTGTACATTAGCTTCATCCCTAACTATTTATATTGTAGAACGCTTCCTTCTTTAGAAACTTCGAGAATATGGTGGTTTATCTCTACTTCCCCTTTATCCTTATCATATTTTTTTTCTTAGTTAGTTGTCTGTAATGTATATTCTTGCCTTACGTGTAATTGTTACTTGCATTATATTTAGAGATCTGTGAACCGATGCCTACTCAGTAGCTTGTGTTTGGTACTCATACTACACTTTTCAACCTCGCAACTTATAGTATGAGTTCTCACCGCCGACGTGTGCATCGCGTAGAGCTACCACGAATCAGAGATTTGAGGTGAGCTCTAGGCATCCTAAGTTGTTCCTTCTCCCTTTCTTTTTTGCTAGATTGATATTTATTTTTTATTTTGGGGATGATTCTGTATATATATTATGTTTACCTTATACTCTTGATATATTAATGGCTTCTGTATTTAGTCATACCAGGTCTTCAAGAATATTTTCTTTATTCTAGTTCTCTTTTTTCTAGTTTTAGTTTTAGGTCTTCAAAAATCATGAGGTACAAGCTAAATTGATCACACCAAGGCAGACAAAAAAGCAAGTGGTATCCAAAGAAGCTAACAAAATAGGGAAGTTTGAGTACCTAATTGATAAGTTGATTGAGAAACAAGAGAGACCACTACAACTGTTCCCTTACAAGCTTAAAAAACCAAAGAGGATGCTTGTTTTAAGAAGTTCTTTGGCATATTTAGAGAATTTCACATTAACCTTCTTTTATTAGATTTTTTTGTAGGAAATATCTAAGTACTCTAAATACTTGAAAGATGTGGTGAAAAAAAAGATGAAGCTTGGTGACATTGAGATGGTAGAATTTACTTATGAGTGTAGTTCAATGGTAATGAGCAAGATGCCTCAAGAGCTCAAGAACCCTAGGAGTTTTACCATCCTCATGCAAATTGGTGAGAGTGATGTGGTCCATGCTTTGAGTGATTTGGGGGCAAACATAAATTTGATTCCCCCATATGTTTTTAAAACTCTAGGTTTGGTAAAATTGAGGCCCTATTTAGTTGTGCTCCAAATTGCGGACAAAACAACATTGGTTCCTAGAGAAATCATAGATGATGTTCTGGTCAAGGTCAGTAAGTTCATTATTTTTGCTGACTTTAGTATTCTTGATTATGATATAGATGACAGGGTGACAATCATATTCAAACGCCCATTCTTGACTTCTGGATGAGCACTAATAGATGTAAGAAAAGACACTCTCAAAATTAGACTGAACAATAAAAAAGTGGTCGTCAAAGTGTACAAAGCACTCAATACATACACTATAAAAATCTGTGCATGATCATAACTATGGAAGTATATGAGTATGGGGTGGAGGAGTGGAGGAGTACTGGTAGATGTAAGAGAGGGCATTCTCAAAATAAGATTGAATAATAAAGAGGTGGTCTTCAGGCTGTACAAAACACTTAATATATCCTCACACTACAAAAATCTACATATGATCATATCTATGGAAGTAGATGAGTGTGGGGTGGAGGAGTGCAAACCTCCAATTACCTCTTCGGACTCTCTCACTGAGTTGCCCAAATTAACAATTAAGCCTAAAATTGAGAAACTTTAAGGGAAGCCTAAACAGGTAAGTGAACAAAGAGCTGCTGACCTTGAGAATAGGAACTCAAGAGGTCAAAAAAGAATAAGAATATGTGCTCTGAGTAGGAAGAAAAGGATGAGAGATTGTGGTTAAGAGTTGTGAGTTTAGTCGTGTCGCTATAATAAATTAGACACTGCTTGGGAGGCAACCCAAGTTAAGGTAGTCTTTTTTTTAGTTTTCTTGGTTTATTTTTTTTGTAAAAAGGTTGAAGGGACATTTGAGTACCAGAGATATTAGCTAAGAAGCACCAGAAAAATTGAGTGTGGTGTCCTTCGAATATCTTTGAGCAACATGGTGATACTAGAGGCCCTAAGGAGTATTTTTATCGTAACTTTAATTTATAATTTTGATACAAAGTATGATTTTAAGTATGGAGTGGGGAATATTCTGATTGTTTAGGGTGAAGTGTTGCTATAGGATGTCTAGTTTTTTTTTTTTTTAATTTAAAAAATTACAATAATATTTTATCTTTGTTTATTTTTTACTTTTATTGTTTGGTCTGTTTAGTAGAAGCACACTTCACCCACCTCTTATTTTTTTGGGTTCTTTTATGAGGGAATTACCTTTGAACCCAGTATCCTTTTTGAT